>NC_136478.1:23315067-23615067 GCF_902686455.1 Sciurus vulgaris | reverse complement strand
AGCTTCAATTTCTTCATATATAAAATAGAGATAGATAATGTAAAAGTATCTGAAATAAATAGGTGCTACATGCATTTTTCTTGCAACCTGACACATAATCCATTCAGAGAAAGACAGAGCATATTTGTCTTAGAATAACCACAGGATGCTCAAATAAAATCAATATATAAAATCAGAAATGGAAACTTGTTTTCTAATATTTGTGATAATATTTTACATTTTCAAAACTAGTTATTTTATAAGCAATTGCATTTTATGGCATGT
This sequence comes from Sciurus vulgaris, assembly GCF_902686455.1. Taxonomy (NCBI): domain Eukaryota; kingdom Metazoa; phylum Chordata; class Mammalia; order Rodentia; family Sciuridae; genus Sciurus; species Sciurus vulgaris. The sequence continues at coordinate 23,614,803 of NC_136478.1, read as the reverse complement.
AATGTTAACTAGGTCATTCCTTGAACAAGATGTTTTTGGAAAAGTAAGCATCCATTTTAGAATACATACTTATATTAAGAAGAGACAAAAGTTAACACTAGAATTAATATAGGGGGAAAGTTTTTGTTCTTATTTCTGCCCTACCCAAACATAATGTGACCTCTACATAACTACCAGTTTTTATTTTAGGAGTTTTTACATTGAGGAAAAAAAAAGATAGTGAATTTTAGATAATTATTTCTTAACCACTCTGAAATTTCTTTTTTGAACTTCAGCCTATGAATATTTATAACAAAGTCAAGTTTCATGTTGACTTATAATATGTCTCAGAACACAGCCAAATAGCCAAAGCTATTTTTTTTTTAATTTTTCACATTGGAAGCTATGTACTGACAAAACTTTTTCACATGTTATTACTGATTACATCCATAAACTTCTCAGTCTCTGTATTAAACTGCATGTGTATGTAAAAGCCTCTTAAATGTGTAGGACACATTTGTTATCCTGCTGAAAACATCAAGAGAAGGAGCAGTATACCCAAAATATTAAGAAACACCTCATTAATTTCCTTTTGGGAACCAAGAAAAGATTTATGTTCATAAAGCTTATGGCTCTTCATGAAATGTTTCATGGTACCTGTTTTCTTTAAACCATTTTTAACATTGTCTTTTTTTTTTTTTTCCTTTAAGTGAACTACCTAAATAACTGACAATTCTCCCTTAACTTTGCCAGACATAAAGCCTCTTCTAACTTCTACAGAAGTTCATTGAACCTTTTTTCTCTGAGATATCTTCCAGATAAATCAAATGAATCAACTTATTAAATATTAAATATCTTCACAGAATTCTTATATTTCCTTGCCTCCATCCTTCCAGGAGACACATAATACTACCAAATTCTAAAGTATTAGAATCAATTGCACTACGTTTAATAAGTTCTTGCAGTATATGAGAATAATTTAATTCTTTAATATGTCTAGAATTATGCCCAAACATACTGAGAAAGGGAAATGACAATATTGTAGCAGGATATCTTCTGAGAATACTATCCGATCTCTTAATATGGAGATTTTATATTGTGATTTCTAGTGTGAAGATTATTTCCATATGCAGTCTTTGGAAGGCTGACGAAGAGAAAATCCATCAACTACCACAAAAATTATAGGTACTCCCCTTGGTACTAATGCAACAGTCTTTCATTTGTTCATAGCAATTTTATATTAACATTTTCAAGTCTTTATTAAAGAAAATTAAAAGCCTTATCCAAGTCCCATTTATTAATTGGCAGACCCAGGACTTCTCTGATTTCAGTCTGCAATATCCCTACTTCTCTGATTTCAGTCTGCAATATCCCTTGCAATACCACAAGTTTTTACATTCACTGTTTTAGACTACATGAACTGTTAGCTCTCCAGCTGTAATCCATCCCTTTAGGAAGAGAGGAAACCAAAGTCCAGACTGGGGTGTGGGGAGTCAATGTGCCCCTGATGGAACTAGCATTGATTGACCAAACGAAAGAAATCAAAGTCAGAGAAGGATGGTTGTGTTCATCTCGCCAGGTACACTATCACATTTTTTCAGACCACCCTAAGATAAACAGCCTCAAATGACTGAGTATAATTTACTATAGAGAATAGAGAAAGAATATAGAGCGATAGAGAAAGGAAATTCTATTAGGCAATCTACTAGGATGAAAGCAAAGGCAATGAGTAACCCAGAAAGGTCCAGGGACAATTATCCTCCTCTATGAAGTGCATTAGCAAACAAACCTTGGTAGAGTCTTAGAGAACAGACAGAATAGGCAAGAGATAGAACATAAAACCACTACCATGCCCAGAAATGCACACAATACCACCCTCCAGTGGCCAGGTGGCCTCAGTAAGTATAATACACTGAAAGTCAGCTAAACCCTCATTTACTAACAGGTTTCTGAAATAATCATGTATGAGAGCCAGAAAAGGCACACACTGTATGTAATGTCACTTGCATCAAAACTATAATAGATTCTAATGAGCCTACAAAATAGAATCATCGGCTTTTACACATCTCTGGATCACTGTGCATTTGGAAAGGGCTCACCAACATCTTTTCGCCCTGCCACTATCAATGCATTGTATAGCCTGGGTCAACATGCCTCATCTGAGCTTAGTCATAATGGGGCACTAAACTGAAACTCAGAGAGACAGAGAGTTGGATGTCCATGTAGATGTATAATGCCACTCTGTCTGGCCAAACCTTCCTAAAGATGGGAATGCTGGGATCAAACCTCAGTCATCCCTATGTAGGCCCATGTTTGCAAGGTGGGTAAAGTCTAAGAGTGAACTTTATGACAGCACAGAAGTTAGAATCTGTGATCCTTCAACCCTAAATTATAGTATTTTTGCAGACCAGCCTATGAATTCCTCTACTATCTGACAAAAATCCATGTTAAATTATAGTTTTTCTCTCTGAGAATTCAAATTGGTATTCAAAGATCGAGTCCTGAGGAGAACAAAAATACACTGTACAGGAGGGAGAAGGCTGCTTAAGTTCAAATTCCCAAGGTAGTGTCTGGCACATGGTAGACACTAAATAAATTGGTATTGAATGAATGAATAAGTGAATAAAGATTCTATCTATTATTAATAACTCTGAGGACAGTGGAGGAGACATTCCTTGATTCATGTCTGACTTGGAAGTCCTGAACCAAACTGCACTGCAGAGAAAAGCAAAGAACAAACCTCCCAGCAGAGTTAACCATCCTCTTGCTTTGTTTCAAGGCGAAAGGAACTTTTACCTGAGTTATTATAAATGTTTGGAAATTAACTAGGTAGAGGAGGGAGAGAATGGAGGATGTGCCTTTCACAAGAAGGGAAGGGGAGGGAATTTAAAAGTATAATTAGTGTATTGAAGCCAAAGGATATGTTTAGACAGAGTAGGTACACAAAATGGGAGAGAGTGATGGAAAAAGAAGTTGGGGAAGCAGATATGCATCTCCGTTGCCCTGTTTGTTTTTTTAATTATACACGTTTGAAATTCTGTACTTAGTATCCAAGACCCTCATAAGCTAGCTGTTTACTAAGTTGCTCCTAGTTTGAAACTTCTGTTATTATATCAGATATTTTAAAAATATTCCATTGCCAATATGTAAAAGCTGTATACTATCTCTAGCCCTATGGAAACCACAAATTTTAGGTACTTTTCATTTTTATTTTTTTATTATTTCATTATAATGAGAGTTATATTCAAGGAACTGCCTTACTGATATAAATATTCCTCTTTCCCATAGTCCCTTCTCTGTGCCTTACACATCAACCATGTTTGCAGACCTGTTCAATCACTGACCCAGGAGGTAAGGGACAGAGAATAACATATTGCTATTAATGTCCCAAACACCTCATTTCAACTTCCTTATAAATATTTTTTATATTTTATAATGGTAGGATGAAAAAGATTCACAATGTTCACAAAACTGTAGAAGAAAGATGAAGAGGAGAAGGACATAAGTATTTGCTGAATATCCCTAGTCTGCCTGATAATGAACTAGGCACTGTATCATTTTTTACTGTACTTATATTAATATTTTATTATTCAAAACAACATGAGAGGGGCTGGGGTTGTGGCTTGCCTAGCAGGTGTGAGGCAGTGTGTTTAATTCTCAGCACTGCATATAAATTAATGAATAAAATATAAATTAATGAATAAAATAAAATATCCATCAACATCTCAAAAAAAATTTAAAAATAACAACATGGGAGTAAATAATGTTTTCACATTATACATAAAGGTTCAAGATTATTTGGTTTTTATTTTATTTATTCATTTATTTATTTGTGTGTGTGTGCACTCACATGTGCATGTTCTTGTTCTTGCAAATCCTAATCAGATGAGCTAGGACTCAACCCTGAATATTCCTAAGAAGTATGTAGTCCACAGAGTCTCTTTTATCCTTCATTCTAATTCATCCCAGATCCACATTTTTACTGTTTATCTATGTGAAGTGTCCCCTTTAGTGTTGCCAAATTATTTCTCTGCCTTCTCTATCCACCTCTTTAATAAACTGATGGATCCTAAGCAGTTGGTGAGTGTTATTCAGGTCACATCCCCAGACAGAATGTCACGTATGCCTAATGTTGTGTCTATAAAGTGCTCACATTAATTCAAAATGCAAACTTCTGTGCTGAAAGGAGATGAAATGATTGTCAACTACATTTAATACTTTTTTAGAAAAGAAAAATTTGCATAGACTGACAGCTCATTTTGTTTCCACATTCCATTTTAATCCTTGGTGACGATCTCCAAAGGACAGTCATGTTTGTTTGACACCCACAAAATCCCAAGCCTTATTTTTGTGCTTCGAAATAAATGATAAATCAGTAAATAGCATCATTTTTTAATGATACAAACAACAAAGTGGTGCAAACAAATCTGGCTAAATGAAAAATATTTTTCTAGGTAATTCTCTCTGGTCCTCCTGTTGTTATTTTTCTTTACAAGGATTTGAAATTCTCACTAAACAAATTTCCCAAATGAAAGGTCGAATGCACTAAGATATCTTTATAATAACTAAGATAATTTTAAGGTAACCAAGCATGTACCAACTTATTTATATGTTTTTTCTCTTTCCAAACTCTACAGAATTAGAATGCCTTGTAAGGATCAGAAATGATTGCTAGCAAATTGACAGAGAAGATCTGATGTAATTCAAAACTCTGAATACCATTTCGACAACCACACATATAAATCCATGCTATGTATCTAAATTATATCCCAGTAGTCAGTAATCTCAGAACTAAATTGTCTCCCATAACAAACAGAAAAAAAAAAAAAAAAAAAAACAGATATGAAGGGCAGTGCTATTTCTGACCAGAGTAATAATTTCAGGATTTTCAAATATTTACAAAGGAAATTCTTCATTTCTGAAGGTATCTTTGCACTATGATTTAAAAAGGAAAAAAGAAAAGAGACATACAGAAACTATAGAGGAATAAGAGGCTAAGCAAAGAAAAATCCTTGGTTTTGAACCTAATGGTATAGTCATAAGAAACTCAGAAAGTAGAAGTACAGATCTATTTTTCTTACCTTGCACATAGCCCTTAATTATGGTTTATGCAACAAATTGAAACATAAGTGGGTTTTTATCCACAGCACATTGCTGCAAGCACATGTAATGAATTATGAATTACTAAAGCAGAAGCCTTTTGGATCCTGTATGCATAATGTCATTCTACCTCTTTGGGATCCATTTGGACTTCCTGTTTGATACCAATTGAGCACTACCTTTAATTATGCAACTTGGAGGAAAAGTTCCATGCTCCATGTAGGCAAGATATGAAATTTAGATGAAAAATTCTTACAGTTGGTGTTTGGTACTGTGTTGTTTTGCTGTGGGAAAGCCCACTTTGTTAGCAGGGTGGACACTATCATGGAAAAAAGAAACATATACAGGCATCATTATCATACTCATTTAAGCACATATCTGCTGTGGATGCCCAGGAAACCCAATAACAACAGATTGGCTGTAGCTGAGTGACTGGGATTCTTGTAAAGGCCACTTAAGGATAGAATTGTTATTTAGAAAAGTCCTCTTTGCTCCAAAGCAGGCTGGAGTAAGAAGAGAACCTAAGAAGGCCTGAGTGGTCAGAAAGAGCACAACTGGCTTACCAAGGTGACCTCTTTGCCCTGTGGATCAGCAACAAGGACTTTCAGGTAAAATTCAGTCTGGATGGATAGAACAAGATTAAGGCAGAGAGAAGAAGAAAGAAGGATCTGTCTACCTTGACATCTACTGCCTGAATACATGGAGCCCTTAGGACTTAGAAGGAGAAAGAGTTCTGTCTCCCTTGCATTGGGCAAGGGAGATCTATTCAATTTTCAGGCAGCAGATTTTTAACTTTTTTTTTTTTTTTTTTGACAAGAGGTGTCTGAGATAAGCTTACAGTAGTCAAAAGTACAAAGAAAATATGTCTGTAATTGTCAAGTCTATGCAAAATGGTTCCTATAGAATAACAGTTCCCACAACTTGATCTATTAGAATTGAAAATGATCTTAACAAGTTGGAAGCTGGGGTTAACCATTGTGTGGAGAAAGCTGAGTCTGATTTTAGCAAGGAGAAGTGGGGAAAACATTGTTAAATTGTCTTCCATTCAAAACCAGATCTGGAAATCCCACAGCTATTTCTGTAGATGGTGGGTATTTTCACTGTTTCTGTTCCTCCTTCTCCTTCATTTCCTCCTCTGTTTTTACCTTTTGTCTTTCTATTTCAATATTCTTTGGACTGTAATGTATTCCAGTATTGCATCAGCAGATTTACTGCAATGCCTTCTAGTGAAGGGCAATGTCTTTTCAAGTATCAATGAGACCCCTTTCAAAGTCACTGCACAACATTTTTAAAAAAAGCTGTAGAATAAAAGTTGCAAATAGATCTGGTTGAGAATAATATGCCAGAGGAGATATGACGTAATATGAGAAGTGATAAATTAATAGATTCATGTAACAAGAATCTTGTCCCGTTTATTGACGAGTGGTTTTCTTTATGCTAAGAAATATGTAAGTCTTGGTTTCACATCAGAGTACTCCTCAGAGGTAAGTAGGTATTGTTAAACTGATACTATAGATGAGAAAATTGAGGCTTACGATATTTTGCTTATAGTCAGGGTGTTCTTACAAGGAATGCTTCTACAGGATGGAAACTAAAAAACATACACCATTTGAAGTGGGATAGTCAGTTGAGATGGAAATTTTTAAGACAAAGCATGCATGACAGTGAAGTGGCAGCCATGTTATAGTCATTGAGATGACACAGCACGTTCATTGCAAAGTTCCAATCAGCATCTACAGTATTCAGATTAATTATCAAAATTCTCTCTTTAGAGTGAGCCTCTTATAAAAAAGGTTTCATCCAAATAGAACACGTAAAGGGAAAATAGCAGTGTCATTTGGCACTATGGTTCCCTTGCTGTTTTTTCCTTAAGCATAAATAAGATATAAGTAAGTCTCAGTTTACTGTCAATAGCTCTCCTTCCCACAGGCACTCCTTAGAGGCAGAGATTTATGTTTCCACTCATTTTTTACACACAATTCCAACATTTCAGAATGAACCATGCAGACTCCCATTTTACCAGATGTATTCTGGCAATTTCCATCGAAAAATGTACCTACAATGTGCAGGCTGGCGAAGAGGAGGTTTCTGCAGACCTCAAATTTCCTGTAAGCAAGATATTTCGGTATCTGTAAAAGGTCCATTTATCTTCCTTGTCTTGTTATATTGAATTGTTGGGTATTTTCCATTTACACAGTTAGAAAGGAAGCCAATGTTGAAATAGAGTCAGCAAAACCCTTTGTTTATAGATTCACCCAACTAGCAGATGAAGAGACCAAGGTGCTATGATTTTTTAGATGGGTACATGGGATAAAAATGGCTCATCATATTTTTGGCCTTTACTTTTACCTTTAACCATATTGAAGGTTGCTTTCCTACTACTGTAGAAATATGAATCTGATATATGTAAAAGGAGAATCATTTGTGAAATCACTCAATTATTTCAGATACAAGAGCCAGTTCAGTTCTGTCTCATTTTGTCTTTGATTATCAATTAGTTGCCTGAAAATTCATTATGATCAATCTGTATGAAAGAGAAGAAATTTCAAAGAATTTTGAGTTGAAAGTCACAGCTGCAAATTACTTAGAAAATGACAAGTGCCAAAACTATCTCCCTTGAAGATCAAATTAAGTAGGTGAATAATCCATCCATTAATTATGAATTTGAATATACTGACCATCTCCAGATCTTAATATTGTTCTAGTGGGCTAGAACTTATGACTCATGATGATCTCAGTGAGAGACATTGATCATTTAGAAGTCCATCTTGGCCATTTTAAAGTCCATCTTAACAAAAGATAATCAATTACAACTAGTATTATACCATTTGAATGATCACTTTATATTTCCAATATAAAATATACTACAGATGTAAAGTCTACTATTTTGACTCTTTTTAAAGTTGTTTTTATTTTTTCTCATCTTTAACAATGGATTGGCAACAGGCCCACAGAACTATCTGGCTATCTATTTACCTATACCAATAATTTAAGTTTGACAAACTCTATTACTTTGTTTCTGTGTATTAAGAAACATAATTTTTATCCATTCTTATAGTAACTATGCACATAGTCAAGAAGTAGTAGTCCATGGAGCAAAACTCATGAATTTCTAATCTAGGTAAAGGGAAATAGAGTATAAACTTTACATATCTATTCCAAAGATCTGTGGGTTCGTGATTTATTTTTTGAGGAGATGTTGAATATTTGGATCCTAAATCCAAAATCATGGTGAACATATGTCCTGCTTTCTACAAGACAGTTTTGGTTTATGATGTTTTCCGGACATAAATATAAACAGCAAACTCTTTTGCTTGAAAAAAAAAATACCAGTTGGAATTATAAATTAGATGGTTACTCTTTGCAAAACAAATGAACACATGATTTAAAATAAATAATTATGACATATAGAGCAGAGTGTCCTTTCTATCTTGTGTCATTTTGCAATAACTGACATCTTTTATTTTGAAGTTTTACAAAGACAGAAGGAAAACTATTAGATAGGCTAAAATTGGAAATTCTCATTTCCAGTTTCAAAATAACATATAATCCACATAACTTTAAGTGTTCTACTGCAGGATTTATTAAACTGTGTGGTATGACCAAAGAAAATGTTCTATGTTTCCAGTCTTTTATTTTCCATCATTTCTTTTTTAAACTTTATTAGTTCTTTTTATATACCTTTATTAGTTCTTTATATATACCTTTTTTATACCTGAGAGTGGAGTGTATTTTGACATATTATACATGCATGGAATGTAACTTTCCATTCTTGTGGGAATGATGCGGACCTACACTGGTCGTGTATTCTTATTCACATATGATCATAGGAAGTTATGTAAGAATCATTCTACTGTTTTTCCTATTCTCATCCCCCTTCCCTTCCCTTCATTCCCCTTTGACATTTATTAAATTAGAGAACACACATGAGTATTCCTCCACCAGGGGTGGCATGTTTTCCTATTCAAAAGTTTTAAGCCATTTTAAGTGCAATTTAAAGTTACACTCCTCCTGGTGACCAACAATATGTTCCCATTCACCCAATACTCTGGTGTAGGGCTTTTCAGAGCCACACCTAAAACAAGAATATCTTGGAATCATTAGATGAACAGAAAACACCAAGGAACTCTGAATATTTGAAATGGGAAAACATCTCTTACATAAAAAAATATCAGGAATTTAACACAGAAAAGTAAGTCCTGTTAATGATTAGCTCATAGTAAAAATAAACATGGACCATACTTAAACACAACTTTCAGCTCAGTTTGGGGACTGTGAGGGGGCTTTTGTCTCCAACAGGTTCAAGTGACTTCCGAAAAAGAGAAATCTTGACAGTTTTAATAAGGAACCAAAATATGTTCTTAGATTACAGTTCCTAACTAGTTGCTAACAAATGAGCACTCCATTTTTTGAGGAGGGAAAATACTATTTCCTCACTTTAGCATTCATAAGAGTGGAAGCCAGCAAAGTGAGTAACATCCACATTATGACTCCTCGTTTCCTTTTCTGTGATGCATCCACATTTACCAAAGCATTCTCAAAGAACTAAGGAACATTCTGTTAAAAGTCAAGGCCATAATATATTTAATCCAAGCTCTAAAATGTTACTTTATTTCATAAAGGAATTTTTCTCAAAAATTCATTACCTCCTTTAAACAGAATATAACAAATAATGCAAACAGATACTGTGAACCAAATTGAGTAAAACTTGTATGTAGACAATTCAGAAATTAAAAAAAAAACTATAAAAAGTCTGAAAGAATACTTGTATTTTGATAATTATTTTAAAACAACTAAAACTAAGATAAATACATTTTCATCAATCAAAGTTAAAAATCCTTGTTAAATGTATAAGAGATTAGGAAATGATAATGTACAGATGAAAAGACATTTTAAAAAATGATCTATGGTCTTCATGTGTAACAGACCATATTAAAGAAAGTGGTAATCCAAGTTGTGTCCTCAAAAAGTAATAAAATGGATTAAATATTCTCTGTGACTGAGAGATTTAGCAATAAAATCAGTTTATATTAGTTCAAAAAATAATACTGATAAGAAGTGTCCTTCAAGAAGGATTTTCTGATTTAATTGCTATTATTAAAGTCAGAACAGGCTTAAAACAAATACCTCTAATGTGTACTCACAAACCAGGCAAAATTAGAATAGACTTTCCCTAAAGACTTGGTAAACATTCAATTAAAACTTAACAACTGCAAATTGCAAGCCAGTTCCTCCTCTGCCAGATATCTCAGTATCTCAAAGTTCCTGGAAGCTTTCACAGGGGTTAAATTTGACTCCTCATTTTTAAAGTAAGGTGATTGAAGTATTCCCTGGGATAAAATTAATTTCCACATTAACAATTTTCTTATCTATTTTTTCGACATTGGAAAGGGGAAGTGATGTAATTGCCATGGTATTAGCCTAACAAACTGAATTTCAAAAGCTCATGGATGAAAACAATTAGTTTAATGATATTCTTCAGTTCTATTAGGAAAGTGCATCCTATCTTACAATTTACATTCTACCCTTTTGCACAAAGCTTGTATATTTACCTTCATTTTTCTTGATGGTAAAATTTGGATTGTTGACCATTTCTGGCAGGAGACTGTATAAGAAATAATGTCCATTTTTAGGATCATCTTTGTCCATGGCGCTCACTGTTTGAATGACCTGTAACATAAAACTCACATCAGCATTTCTGACCACATCCCAGGATGACTACTGCCTTTAAAACCTTAGTGATCTCCCTTTTGTGGTCTGATGTTTTGGCCCAAAGACTCCTTTTCAGCTCTCTAAATTGTCATGGATGGTTGGTGCCAAGAATAAGAGAAAAATTCATCACTTTAAACCTTAGCTTTGATAAGTTGATGAAAATTAAGAGCATTACCGTCATGTCCTTTTGGAGTCTGTGGCTTGAAATAGCAAAGTTGAGTGTATTTGAAAATTCCACTGGGCAATTACAGGTTTCTTTCCAATTTGAGTATTTACGGGCTTCTAGAATGAGACTTGGAATTGTTACAGTGATTGCAGTGTGGCTCTTGGGAGGATCTTAGAGGTAAAGGACTTAAATCTTGAGTCCTTGTGACTCTTCTTTCATTTTACTCATCAGGTTACAAGTGCTTGCCAAATAGTGTTCCTCCACACAAACAACAAACCTTTCTGACGAGTTGCATGTGTTCCTTCCCAACAATGAATACTGCTTTTAAAGCTAGTGGATAACATATGCAAACAATGCTTTGGAGTGTATCCTGAGATGAATAAATTATAGGGATTAGAAGAATTACCACTGTGCAGAGAACTGTTTGGATAGATACTTGGAATTGGTGCCTACGGAATGTGCTTGTTTCATTTGCAAAGCTACATTAACTTGATGCTGAGTTATTCCGTTGGATGTCAGAGATGTGTCTTTGTATGTATGATTCTATGATACTTATTACTTTATTGTGAAACTGGACAAGAACTAATATAGTAAAACGTATACAGTTTATATTTCTATTATCATTGGCATTTATTCTTCTATTGTCATTAACCTTTTTTGCAGAATTTTTTTTGTGGTCAATTGTAAATAACTACAAAATGAATTCTACAAAAATGCCAATGTTTACAGTAAACAAATGCAACATAAATTCAATCTAAATATAAAAAATGTCGATGAATCCCAGCAGCCAAGGTGATAATAGATTCAGCATAAAAAATAGTTAATAGTGATATTCTCTCAGTTTTATGAAATTTTGAGTATATAATAATCATGCCAAATATATTATGTCTGTTTGGACATTTATGTTCTATTGGATTTTGCAACTTACAGTGAAAAAAATGGATCATTTCATTTTTCAAAATGATAGTTATTGCCTTGTAACTTACAACCTGAACAAAGGTGAGAGCCCCAATTTCAGAACTTTCAGTAGTCATGCCATTTTGCATTATATCAAGCACATATTATATGATTGGCAATGCCCCAAAGTTAAAAATAAAATAACTTCTCTTAATTCAATTTCTCCACTTTTAAATGGAAATATGTTCTTTCCTTATGTTTAAATATTGTTAAGAGCCTTGTTGTCTACTTATAATGAATTATAACTAGTCATAACTGTAATTAGTTTGAGTGACAATATAACATAAAATACCACAAAATATAATTTGTGGTTAAGTCACTGAGGTAGTCATTAAGAGAAAGGACTGTGGAAATAAACTGCCTAGATAGAAGTCACAGTTTTATGCTTGACACTTGGTATAACATTGACGGAGTTAACACTTTCTGAAACTCCATCCCCTTTGTAGGCCTAAAACAGACAAAATACATTTTCTCATAAGATTCTTTAAATAACTGATGTAAATTCACATAAATCTCTTGACACACTGCCTTGTTCCTACTCGATGTTTAATGAAGTGCTAGTCATCATCGTTATTGTCTTTATTAGGGTCATTAGTATTTATCGATGACATGGCACTGTGATAAGTGGAATAACAATGTTACTCAAAGACCCTCATCCAATCATTTAAGAGAAGAATGAAATTGTATTTGCTATAGCTAAACACATAGCATATTTGCCTTGACATTTAAGTGCAGAGAGAGGCCCTGGGGTTCTAGTTTTGTTAAAAAATAAGCATAAATGGACGTGCAAGGGGAAAATGCTGTGAAATACAGGTAACTCTTTTAGACAGCATGAACATAAAAATATTTAACAGAAGAATATGTATTGATCACTTAAAATCAGCGGTACTGGATTTTCGTATTCCAGAGTCAAGAAAATGACAAGAGTCTTCTTTTGACCATAGCAGGTACAGCATCCTCTCTCCCATTTACTCAATCTTGTCTGCACAGATTTCTTTTGTCCCCCAGCTGTTGCAGAAGTTAACTTCTGAAGCATATGGTGCACAAGAGGAATAAGCACAAATGAAGAGAAGGTTTCTAGGAATTCTGGGAAGGACACCAGTAGTAATGAAATTCATTCCTGTTTATACTTAGTGGAAAAAGTAATACCATTCATACATTCGTAAGTAATCTGCATGAGGCTCCTATATCCTGGTGAGTGCATCTACATGAAAGCTATTTGATCAGCTGAGCCACCAAGATCCCCCCAAAGCATGCAGTGATTTAGCTTACCTGTAGCAAAGGAGTATAACTGCCTGCAAATCACACAGCTCAGAAATTTGAACTGAACTCACACTAGAATGAAATGTGTTTTTTTTCTCCATTTATATAAACCAGGAATTTATTAAGTATGCAATTTCTTTAGCCTCATTCTGGGATTACTGAACCAGGAAGTCTCAGAATATGGCTTGACAATCTGCAGGGTCAACAGCCTTCTATATGAATCAAATGTATATTTAAGTTCCAGAGCCACTGCTTTGAATCAAGGAAAAAGACTGGTGTTCACACCTCTGTCATTATTGTTGAGTGAGTTTGTATTGTCAAACGTATATCAAGCTCAATGCATGATGTGATGGGAAGAAAGTGGTTAAAATGATAAATTTTTAAATCATATTTCAAATATCCCTTAAACTGGCTGTGCTTAAGATTTTGGGTTAAACCATGTTTGACACTTCATTTTATTTTAATGCAGATAGCCCCTGCCTGGGCATTTTATCTAATATTAGATACCCAGTAGATCATTTGAAGGACTTTGTGCCATTAAAATGCATTAAGATACCCATATTAATAAGCCTGAAGTTTTCATTGATGTAATAACATTTGAATACACTTTAAACAGTAGAAGAAAAAGAAAAACAGATTTATTCAAAGACATACACCTCCAGAGAGATATATTGCATAGGTGCACTGAGTAGATGGCAAATTAAAAGTGCACCATTTCACCCCTGAGTTACCATGACCTCTGTTGATTTTTAAAATAATTAAACAGCTATCTCATGGGAATAATGTCAAAATTTCTGGAAAGGTTATAGATTTTTAGGAATATGCATTTAACTATCCATTTAAATATTTCCCTTTTATTCATAAAGTTAGGATGCAACTGACAAATCTAATGTTTAATAATTTATTGTGAAATCTATTCAATTTCAAGGGAAGCTAAAAGCAAAATATATATCATTATCAGGAGGAAAAAAAGCATATCTGGGATGTCAGCATGAGGAAATGAATTCCAGGCCATGCTTAAATTTTGTGCTTGAATTTCTTTCTTTCTTTCTCTTTCTTTCTTTCTTTCTTTCTTTCTTTCTTTCTTTCTTTCTTTCTTTCTTTCTTTCTTTCTTTCTTTCTTTCTTTCTTTCATTCTCTCTCTTTTGGTAAAGGGATTGAATCCAGAGGTGCCTTATCACTTAGCAACACAACCCCAGTTCATTTTATATTTTTATTTTTGAGAGAGGATCTCATTAAGTTGCTGAGGCTGGCCTCGAACTTGCCATCCTCCTGCCTCAGCCTCCCGAGTCACTGGCATAACAGGCGAGCACCACAATGGCTGGCTGACTCTGTTTTATTTCTTGTGACTTTAGATTTGAAATCAAACAGCTCACAAAGGCAAGAAACTGAAAAAAAAAAATTCAGAGTTGTCTATCATAGCATAACTCTGACACTTTAAAAATATGTTCATACTTTATAATTCCAGTTTACACCAGATTGTTTTTATTAACAGTGGTATTAAACCTTTCTGAACTATTTTCCATGAGCTCAGAAACATTTAGTTGTAGTAGAGTATTCCTGCCATTAATCAACTGTGAAAAGACAAGCAGTTAGCCAATAATCCATTTCAGGTGATCTGGTCTGTTAACAAGCATGACGACATCATGGGATCTTTAGAACATCGCCTATGAGTTCCTGTAGATACTACTCATTGATTTGTTCTTAAGTGCCAGGCATGGCAATCTATGACATTTCCCCTTCTCACCGCTCCTACAAAATGTCTGGCACATAACTACTTAATAAGTATTGACTAAGTGAGTTAATGGATGGATGAATAAATGACGGCGAGTGCATTTTCACATTCATTCCTCAGGATGTCTTGAGAAGTAGGCATCAAGAGACTTATCAGCACCCTAAGGCATCAAAGACATTATATCTAATTTATCATCCCAGATGTGCCTGATTACAAATTTTTTACATCCCTCCTTTCCAGTATTAACTCAAAAGAGTGCTGATATTCGTACATTCTGTGCATGTATTTCTATTAAATAGGAATTGAACTTTCAATATTTTGGTAAACATGTAAAAATGACTAATCTATCTTTGTGGCCCACATTCCCTATTGATTCCAATGGGCAAAATTCACGACCAAGTTAGTTAGAAGTTCTTGTTTTCTCTAATTGTGGATAAGGTGAGAGAGCACTCTTTTGTTGCAAGTTCTGGAATATTTTTCAAGGCTTTGAAAATATATATCTATTATCCTAGAAGACTCAGAAATTATAGGCAACCTGGCACCTCAATTGAAACACACTGTTACCTTCTCAAGTGAAACTTAATTTTACTTTTCTGGAAAACCTGTAGGGTGATGATTTGGAAGGTGATGTAAAGGGGTCAGTGAAAAAGGAGGGAAAGTCAAAGGTGGTGCAGAAGGGATAGCATAATTTTAAAGTTTCTATTAATTTTCCTATATTTTCCAGTCAATTTCTGTTTATCAATATAAACTTTCCTGAAATGATAATGTCTATTTCCTAGAGCAATGTTTTCCAACCTGGGAAGGAAGGGATGATCCACAAATGGGCTTCATATGATTTACATTTGACAACATGAAAGTGAGATTGTGTAAAGATATTTACATATGCGCATTCATAAACAAGAAGTTAGTGGTTTTTATCAATCATTTATGGGGCCCATAACTAAATAAAGTAGGATGAGAACTAATTCCTATAAAAGGTGTTCTTGGAAATAGGAAATCAAGTTTTAACAATGAAGGTTAATTGAGAAAGAGGAAATAGAAGCATTTGAGAGGTTATATAAAAATCTACATAATGACCCAATTATTCACAATTATTTCAAAACTGGATGAAGTAGTTTGAACACAATCCCAGTTCCGACCCATTTAAAGGGCATTGACAGAATGTTTTGGATACTTTGCACAGCAATCCCTTCTTTACCAGGATTTTTCTTTTCCTCCCCAGCCAAGTATCTTTCCACTTTTTTTTCTTTCTTTCATGGAACACCCTTTTCTTAAGTGTATTAGATGGCCATTGAGAGCATGCAGCTTGGAGGTTTGACCTCCTGAGCTACAGCAGGATCAGAAAGATAAGTTCGAGGTCTTTTTTAAGCACTAAGCAAAATTCTCTGTCCTCTAGGTGACCACGTGGGAATTGTGCCTTCTTAACCCTGATGGCACTTTTATGTCAGTTTTTTTAATTCCCCTTTTTTGATACTCAATTGAACTATACAGAACAAGTGTCCCTTAAGACTATGTCCACATAAATTGAGGAACTTGCAGTTTATTCTGCTTCCTATGTTTTTTTGCTGGACCATACATGTCACATGTGTTTTGTAACTCAGTGAAATTACAAATATCAAAAACAGATGGGTGCACTGGTGTACACCTGTAATCCCAGCTGCTGCAGGAGCTGAGACAGGAGGATTGCAAGTCCTTGTCCAGCCTTAGCAATTTAGGGGGGTCTTAAAAAACTTACTGAGACCCTGTCTTGAAATAAAAATTAAAAAAGTAGCTCAGTGGAAAACTTCCTTGGGTTTAATCTCCAGTAACTAAAACCAAAAACAACACCAAAAATCACTACCCCCTCCCTTACCCCAGCCCTATTTTATAGATCTGTCAATAGCTAACTTTCATTAGTAGAAGAAAATCCACACTTCTCAGCATGAGGTAGAAATCTCAACTCCCTTTTCTGTCTTACTTCTTCCCTACCTCCCACTTTATGACTTCATGGGAATGGATTCTCATGCCTTCTTACAATATTTGTTAATTTTAATTCCTAAGTTGAAAATGGGTTCTATTGTTTATTCTCCCAGAGCAAAATTTTTCCAGTTGGGTCCACTTGACCACTAATTCCATATTTCCCCTGAGGGAAATTTGAGAGATTTTATAATCAATTGTGTTGGCAAAGGCCAAATACCATATTATCCTGCTGAAGATTTACATGTATTTATAAATGCAAGGGAAACTTACAGTTCAACAAGCCAAACAGAATACAATGCTGTTTAATTCAGTGATTCCCAACCTTATTAGATAAACACATGCACACACACACACACACACCCCACATTCCAAAACACGTTATACATTGATACACTTCAGTCTAAGTTTTTCTGAAAAACTCGCATTTTAGAAATGCTATTCTCTAACATTCCACCTGAGACCCAAACATATGAAAAACTTTTTGAAGCTCTGTGTGAAGGTATTGTGTCTACATAGGTTGGTGGTAATTGCATTGTTCTCATTAATTTCCGTGTTTTTCCAATATTATGTCAGCTCTAGTAGGAGATTGCATCTAGTTTATGTGCTTAGCACAAAGTCTAGTCCTAAAATGTCTTCCTATCTAGTCTTCCAATTTATATTCATCATTATTTCTATGAACAAATGAAACAAGCATACCCAGGTGCCTAACACTCTCCCACCCTAAATTCTTTTCAGTAATTCATAGTTTAAAAATAAAACAAAAATGCATCTGCCTATACTCCCTTAAATTTTTTAAAAACCATTTTACACCATTTGATCTGTGGATCATCAATCTCAATTAGATTAGGACTGCACTAGACGGTCAGTCAGTGCTAACAGAAGTTACAAGCAAAGAATTCTAAAAAGATTTAGATAGTGTATTCCTACCTGTCAATCCATTGGGTTTGAAAAAATACCCCACAAATTTATATGGGGAAACAAAATAAGAATTAAGTATGAGTCCTTCCTGTCCTTGGCCAATAAAACACTTGTAAACAATCAGAGGAAGAGTTATTCCAATACTATTGTCCTTTATTATATTGATCCATTTGGGAATCATTTATAGTGTGTTGCTCCAAACCAAGTCATAAAGATATAACAATAACAATAAAACCTAACAAATACAAGTACTAATACAGTATATTTTTCTTTTAGACCACAAGACTGATTAAAATAACACAAGTCAATTATCCCTTATCCAAAATGCTTGGATAAGAAGTGTTTTAAGACTTCAGAATTTTAATACTCAAATATTGGAATATTAGCATCCATATATTAAGATAAGTTGTGAAGGAGATTGAAGACTAAATATGAAATTTATTTGTTTCATATACATGTTTCACATACAGCCAAAATGTAATTTTATAGAATATTTTCAGTTTGCTTGTTTCAATTATGACTTGTCACCTGAAGTCAGGAATGAAATTTTCCAGTTGTAGCATCACACTGGTACTCAAAAAGTTTTGGATTTTGAAGCATTTTGGATCTCAGATATTTGAATTAGGGATTCTCAACCTGTAATTGCTGATAATTACAAATTTCTGGTGGGCTTATAAATCTATATAAATCTATGTATAAATCTTTGTATATCTGTCTACTAATATCTACATATCTAGTGACTCCTAAGATGAGAATTTAACTCATATCTTAAAATTCTAGTGAGACTCAAGTTCACAAAACTTGTAAATGATGATGGTGTGACTCACATTTAGATCATTCTAACTCCAAACTCTTCTATTATATTTTTTTCACTTATGCTTTGTCCTTCTTTCAAAACTATGCTCTAAAAGCCATTTTTCTGTTAATGATTCTCCTGACATGTTTTCGTACATGTGGTTTCTTCAAATATGGTTTTATGCATTCCATTAATTCACCATCTCTTTACTCCACCCAAAATAAAGTGAAAATAGTATTCTATGCATTTCATTGAGGCCATCAATTTCATCTGTTTTAAAATCAATCCTGTCTCCCTCTTGTGTATGCAGATAGATCATGAAAGATGCCTGCTGGCAGAAAAGTTAAAATTAAATCTATATTTACTGTTTCATGAGTATTATAAAATGCTGTAATTTCATTTTATTGTTTCACATTTATAGAAAAGACCCACAGAAACTGAAAATAAATAAAGTCACAAACTCATTCGTTGCTGGTGTTTATCAAGAGATAATTATCTTTCCTTGTGAAACTTTATTTCTTTTCATTTAAGATCTCATGTCTTGCTTTTGAGTAAAGTATGTTATTGGTCACAGAAGCTGATGTTTTCTTTTGAACAAATTCTTGCTCGGGATCAGAATCTTATTCCCATGACTTTTTCTAAGAGATGTGTTACTCAGGAAAGGGGGTTTCAAAGTTCTGCCTCCTTGGGAAAAGCGTTATGAGAACCTAAGAAAGTGCAAGAACTTTGATACCTTCAAGAGCTGACTGTGGAATATATCTCTGCCATTTCTTATGACCTTAGGTAAAACAGGGGCTCTTTTTCACAGCCTCAGCTTTCATATCTGTGAAATGTGGTTGCCGACACCAAACTCCCAGGTGCTGGATGTGGATTATGTGTTATATATTTTGTTTATGTAGGCAAACAGCTTTCTCAATTACTTCTTATTCTCTGTTGCTATCACCTCAGACCAAACACCTTTATCTTTCACAATTTCAGCCTCCTAAAAGTTCTTCCTTTACAATGTATTTGTGCGTGTGTGTGTGTGTGTGTGTGTGTGTGTGTACAGATTTGATTTGGATATGAAATTCATTCTGTTCAATTTCATTTTCTCTTACTGCGATCTAGCCAGAGATTGTCTTCAGTTCTTCAAACAAACCGAGGTTTTCTTGCTTCAGGGTCTTTACATGTGGTGATACTTCTGGCTAGAACGGTCCTTTCATACCTGGTCCTTTCCCATTTCTCCAATTTCAGTTTAAATGATGCCAACTTAAAAAGTAACTTTCTCTGACAACACTACTAGGTCCCTGCATCTTTTTTGTTCTCCTCTGCCTACTTGCTTTAATATTTATTTCAACCCAGTTTTTGAATTTTTAAATTATATTATTTATTCATTCCATTCTTTTTATAATCTATCTTCCTCATTAAGCTTCATAAGAATACTTTTTTACCCTTTCATATTTTCCCCAGATCTTATTACAATGATTAGCATCTTCTAGATGCATAATATGGTTCAATAAAAAAGTGGACAATTTTTTATCCAAAGAGGTTAGCATGTGTGCCATGAGTGAGTAAAACAAATGTTTCCATGGTAACAGCTAAGAAATTAATTCTTAAAATATTTGTCATGACTGATTGAAATAAATTAGAAACATAATTTTAAATTTCATGAATATCTTTTATGTGTCACGTATGTGTCCAGATATATATTACGTGGGTGGAAAAATATATAGACATAGACATATATTGTGCTGTTATATTCCCATAATAAACACACTTTATATTTGCTACAGTGCTGATCAGAGATAAAAGATAAAACTCAAGGTTAACCAAAGGACTTTTCATTGGTTTGGTTTCTTTTTTATGAAGCCCAGATATAATTACTTGACACTAAACAACAGCTTAGTGAGGATGGTGATGAAGCCCAAATTATACTTCATTAGATTTATTTATAGTAAAAGGGGAAACTCTTTCTTGGAGGAAAAAAGAACTCAAGCTGTCTGTCACCTAACTTTCATACAATGAATATTCTCTGAGATTAAACAAGAGCCCTTGACTCACACCTAGAAAGGAGATCTTCAGTCCAGCCCCTATCGGATGAGTAACTTGGAGCATGTCAACCTAATTCTTTGTATGGTAAGCAAGACATTAGTATCTGAAATAAAATCCTAGCAAATCCTGTTCGCGAGATGAGTAGAACTGAGCTATAAAAGGACCTCCAGTCAGGACTTCATGTTTGGTTCTGAAAGTGGTGTTGGCAAGCATCCTGATGAAAGATACCCGTTTCTCCACATTTGTTATCCATTCCTCTACCCATACAACCTGATTGACATTCTCTTCAGATCAGTATTTAATGGAAGTGTTTTGTCCCTGGTGGAACATGTCCTACAATGAAAGGTCATTTCACTGTGATAACTCCATTTCCCTATAACCAGGGAGAAACTTCTATGATGAAGAAAGGCCTTTTTTTTTTTTTTTTTCATGTCACATGGTACTGAACTCCCAGTACCTATCCAAGCCCTGGCACATACTTGGTATTCAATGAATACCTACTTTCAAAGACCTATCACACTATCTTTCTAAATTTGGAATCTGCAATAAACACCCCAGTTTTTGCCATGGACATAGAGAGGTTGAGCATGTCTTTTTTATCCATTCTATTAAACTAGAACCAAGTAATTTGTAGGTGATCATACCAGGCCAATCATTGAATTAGAGTCTACAGATATATACCATCTCCTATCTTTTGACTTTAAGCAAACTCTCTAAAATTACTAGATATAGATATTTGTTTCAAATAGAAGTATCTAGCAATTCCGAAAATATTATGGTAACATTTAGTGATCTAATAGGAGGGCTATTTAAAAATATTTCAATTAAAAGGGATTCAGACTGATTTTGTTGGTGGACTGAGAACTTTCCCTCTGGCAGCAATTATTACTCTCTTGAGGGAGCAAATTCATGGGATGTCAGCTTTTACTTCAGAATCATGAGAAGGTTGTCTACTTTCAAAGTAAACCTATACTTCTTTTAGCACAGTCATGAACAGGAGATAAATGACCACATAGGACAAACAGGGTCTTTCTATTTTCCTTCTTTTAAATTTTGATAGTGTTTAGATGAGTCCAATTTTGTGGAGAAGGAAAAATTGCAATAGGTTCTGTGTTTTCTGTTGATACTACTTTTAATTTTCTGAGGTGTCTTACAGTCCAGACCATAGATAAAGACTGGAATTTTTAAAAAAATAACTAGTCCTCAATTAGTGCTAAAGATATCCAACTGTACTTTTCCCCAGGAAGCTAATTTCTTTTGGGTTTAGCCTTAAATCCATACCTTCCAGACAAACAAGAAATTTGAATGTCACCCTGACTCTCCTTCTGAGGCTATTTTAAAGCAGACATTAATTGTTGAAAATTATTGAAATTACCATGTGTTTCGGTCTAAGTCAGTTTTTGACATTATTTCTCATGACTATGATGTTTTAAACAGAAATATTCTAAATCCAAAGTAAGTCAGCCATTTGTATAGTGTTATTATGAGAAGATTAAAAGTGTGTCTATGTCTAACTTTTACAAATGAAAACTACTTTGTGTAGATAACAAATAGGAATTTTGAAAATTATTAAATATAAAAATTGTATACTTGAGCATCAGAAGTGACCTAATAATGATTTAAGGAATCAAAAATGAGTTCTGTCTGACACAAAGAGTTAAAATAATTGAATAAAATTGTCTAAATCATTGTATATGCCTTAGTTAGTTAGCCATAGGTCCGTGGATGATGATAAACAGTCCAAGATCTGATTCTTTCATGTAACAACCTCCCTCTACTAAATATGGTTAAATAAATTTGTTAGGGGATAACATGGTGCAGTGGACACACATACAACACAAGCATTTCTTTACAAAATGAGTCATTCATTTCAATTTTTGAAAGTCATAAAACAAAGAAGCAATTTTTTTTATTTTGATCTTGCATAGAAATGGTGAGGAAACAATGTACTTTTTTTTTTTTTTCTCTGAAGATAAGAACTGCTGAGAAATCATTAAAACCTTGGAAACATTCAAAATCCACAGGGCAAACCTCCAGATTCCTAGAGATTCAAAAAAGCATGCTTGTCAATATCACAAGTGAAGCCAATGTTGAGTTTTTGAAATGTCAATGTCATTGACTCTCTGAACTTGTGTGATGAGTTCTGCATGAGCAATGAAGTTTTGTTTAAATTCTAAAGTACTGTAAAGATTTTGTGTAATCACGAAGATCTAGCTAATATCTGTGATTGGCTACATTATTCCAGCAATTTTCTGGTCCGTACAACAACCATACCCTTGATACACTTGAAACTGACCTGCAGTATTTTAATCAAAGTCTCTCTGCCAATTCATCCACCAACATAGCTAAAAGAGATTTACTGATGTGTACACACACACACACACACACCCCATACATACCTCACTCCATCCTCAAAGAAACGCAAATGAAGATGTTCAAAAATATGATTGATAAAGGGCAAGTCCACACGATAAAGTTAAAAAACATGTATGCTAACGTTAGAATATTATGATAATAGAAGTGTATGATTGCTAAACTGAATATTTTGACAAGGACACGATGTCTATTTGTTTAAAAATTAATCAGTTTTATTATTAGGATTTTAGCTTTATTGTGTGAGGGGGGGTGGCATATTTTGGTAGATGGACCACAATGTTAGTCCTTCAGATACATGAGAGAAGTTTAGGGGGAAATGCCCGCTGTTCTAAGGGCAGGTAACACACTCATTTTGCAATTTTTTTTCTTAAAAAAGCATACAGCTACATTACTATTCCTTTCTTTAGGAAAAAAATTAAAAATCTGACTTTTGTCAGGTAAGCTGCTTGGCAAATAGTAAGTTTAATTCCTAACACCCACATGAGGCACAAGAATAGTTGGATTAACAACTCCGGTGTCATGCTGTCAGCTGCTGTTTATTTAAATTAAAATGTCACCATCCAGAAATAAATTAGGAAGTTGAAAAATGATAAATTTCTTAAACATACAGTACTTTGGCACCTTGTTAAAATAAATCTATTACATAGAACTTTACACAGGCTATTTCCATTTTGACATTCAGAGTATAGCAGGCTTTTGTTTTTATTCATCTTTCTTGTTTAAACTCTTCCTCCTTCCCTCCCTCCTCCCTTTCCCTCTTTTTTCTCCTCCCTCCCTCACCCTCCCTCCTGCCTTTCTTTATTCTTTCTTTCCTGTCTTTCCAATATTTCATCTATTTTTCTTTCTGCTTTTTTTCCTTTTTCTTTCTTTCTTTCTTTCTTTTTTTTTTTTTCTGATTTGTCCCTATCTATTCTACAGAGGCAGGTTAAAAAAAAAGTTCCCTCAATACACAATTCTTAAGTGCTTTGCATGCATATCTAAAAACTGTTGCTCATCTTATGTTGACCTAAGTATATCTACATTTGTACAGATTTCAGTGTTCACTTCCTACAGCTTCCACTGCTCTCCTCGGGCCCCACGATTATGTGCTATTCATGTTTGATAAAACAAAACGCTGCTTCCCCGTGAGCTTTTCACTTGCTTCCTGTCATTTGAAGGTTAAGATGAAAACTTCATCACTTCAAGAAAAAACCCATCTCTCAGTATATTTTAAGACAGTGATTTGGCTCTAGGTTCATGGCACAGCAGGTTGTTCCACTTTTAGGAGCCAATTTGGTCTAAGTAGGAAGAGCATTAATGTCTCAGGAAGAAAAATATCCCCTCTGTTCCCATTTGAATGTGTTTCTTGCCTGTGACTTCGCAGATCATCAATGATGCAAATGCACACTATAATGCAGGTTAATTAAATATGAGACAGTTGTATACAAACATATTCAGCATTAACAACATGGAGATATTTACTTGGCCGGGTTTTCCATTTTCACATAAAAATGCCTCATATTCGGATGCGAATTCAGGGGCGTTGTCATTGACATCCAGCACTTTAATAGCAACAGGTACTCGTGATATCTGACTGTGGTTCCCTATGGGAAGGAAAAGATAACATCAGCATGGATGGTATTTCATTTGAACGTGCAACTCAACTTTCCCTGTCTGTCTATTTCCACGTTCTTTAATTAGGCTGTTCGCAACATGGTGATTATGGAGTCTAACCACTCAATAAGGAAACATAGCAAGTGCTTGACGACTTAGAAAATAATAAAAAAAACCATGAATTTTTATTTCAAATACCATTTGATGGAGCATCACTTGAAACAGACCATATCTGAATGAACTTAAAAGAGGTTTCCTTGATATAGCAAGATTTTGTTGATAATGTCCATTATTTAATACAAAAATATTGTATGTAACAAAGAGTTATCTTTGTCTTGGGCAGAACAGAACTCATTTTGAGCTAGTATTCCTTTGTTTGGCTGTGCATACATTAGAGATGGACCCTGAAAACTCATCATAAAGCCAGAACCAAATCACTTGTTGAGAAGGGGTCCTTAAAATTATAAAGGAATAAAATTAAAGATGGGGAAGTGCATATTTTGTTAAATTTTTATTTCATTAAAAAGACATTGGGATATTTTAGGGTAAGATCAGCCCAAGTAATTTTAATATTGTCATTTTTGTAAATAACGTGATCAATATAAAGAAATAATAATCTTCTTATCTAAGGCCAACACTGATAGCAGAGTATGAATTCCTTAATCATTATGTATTCCTTAATCCTTAAGTCTTTAGATTTAAAAAATTATGTGTACATAAACATGCACACATACACATGCACACACACATAAATATACACACACTCAGATCTGGTCCATTAATATATTGCTGACTTGGGCCAAGTTATGATTTTTCACTTATAATAAATGCAACGTAGTTCAACTCTGACTGTACCATGTAATAATCTTTTGATCTGTTGTAAATTATACAGAATGCATTGGAGATAGCCAATTATTTATTTGTGTTTCTGTGGCACTGAATATTTATAAGCAAGTCAAGAGGGAAAAATGTTTGGCTTTTGAATATTAACCAACAGACTTGAATTTGATGCATCAAAATTCTTTTGACAATTGGTTAAGTTCAGATCACTAAAACCTTTAGATAATTTCTTTTTGTTAAATATAAAAGTAGGTTCTAAAGCACACACCAAATCATCATATCCATGCCACAATTTTACAGCTGGTTAACCCCACTAGCTATAACTAAAGATTTGATTCCATTAATTCCCATGGATGCTAAGGTTCTAATTTGCTCTGAATAGTATAGTTCATGGAATCCTGTCACTTTAGTAATGGCTCATATCCTCAGTTCCTGAAAAATCAAGGTGATGGTATCAAATGTCTCAAGTGCTACACCCCATTTCTTTTGATGTTTTACATCTGATGAATTGACTTGTTTTTCACTCAGGAAGCATGCACCTTCCTAATTTTGATATAATGAAAAGTCTGATAAAAATGTGATGTATGCCTCTCTAAAACAAGGAACTAACCTTTTATGCTTTATTTACTCAAAAAACTCTGCCAAGTTTACATTTTAAATACAGCATGACTTTGTATGTAAGGATGTACATCTTCTTTCTACCCTGGCCACGAGCTTAATAGCAGCTTCTAGGAAGAAAACAAGTAGTATTTGCGAAAAAGCAAATAAAAAAGTTTGGCATTCTATCCTTGCTTCCTACTACCTCCAAGATCTGTGAAAATTACATCACCTCATTTTATTCTTAAGGAAACTGAAGGCAAAGCACTTAACACTTTATTTGCAGATTGTAAATACTGTATAAGAAGAAAATAAAAGTGCTCACATAGTACTGGGCACATTCAAGGCATTCTCAACCTCTTCTGTTGTGGTTGTCAACATCAAGAGCCCCATACGCATGAGTATGTATGGGAGGCAAAGTAATTCACACAAGCATATCTCATTCAATCCTCACAAAACAGAAATGAAATAAGTAACTGAGTCCCCGTATTTTAGATGCAGAAACTGACACTTCCCAATATCATATACCTTCATCAAAATTGCCATTAAAACCTAACTGTGAAATGTAGTTTTGGTCTTCTAAACATGAACCAGTTTCATAGGACAACAGGGATGACTGTCTTACAAAATACATACATGTATGTGCATACATTCAGGTAACTATTCACTATCGTTGCCTCAAATATTTTTAGCTTTGTTAGAAATATTTATCTCAACATTGACCAGTAAGTGAAGTTGGAATACCACAGAGTGTATCTGATGGATTGAACCACCACTAATATTCTCAGCATTACATTCATAATTTGCAACCTCCCTGAAAAGCTGCATTTAAACTTCCATAATTCTGCTTGCACAACTATTTCAGCCCCTCAAAATTCTTTAACTGATTATCGTTCTTTCGTAATTCTTTGTATTCAATCCCAAGAACTGTTGGCTGTTCATTTATTTCTACAGTGTGGAATCTTCCAATTTCGTATCTTAGACCAATTCTTGTATATATAAATAGTTATAGGAACTTTCTATTAAATAATTTTGTGTTTTAGCTAACCATTACACTAATAATTAGCCAACCATCAAGATAGATCAAATGAATTGCATGCAAAGAACAGAAAGTGAAGCATCGGTATATACACTTTGAAAATGTAAAGTTCAAGGAAACACCAGCCTGATCTTAAACATTATTTTATTTCTTCTAAAGTGAAGAAAATGTTAATCTTATTGAGTCAGAGTTAACCTATGATGGTTGATAGGCCCAAGGATATTAAGATGGCACTCTTTTTCTTCCCTCACACACAAACACACAAACACACACACATAAAATTTTGGTAAAATGGCAATTATATCAGGGCCCTCATTCTTATTCTCCCTTCTCTTTTCTTTCTTTCACAGTTACAATAAATTTTAGGATCTCAGACATAGATGACCAGTAAGTTGTGCATTTCAAATATAAAAGATAGAAAAAATCCATGAGCTGATTTTGGGATAATTTTAAACATTAAAAATATGTATATATTTGGAATATGATGAAATTATCTATTCCAGGAGCTCAGAGTAAAATATCACCATATTTTTCTTTATAGGTAGAAGCAAGATAGGTTTGGAGATCTATCATCTAATATTTTGGGTGATCATGAATGACAGAGAACGTTTGCCAATGAATCATATTTCATTCTTCTTTTTTATTTATTTATTTATTTTTATTTATCTTTTAATTTTTTACAGACTGCATTTTGATGCATTGCACACAAATGGGGTATATAATTTCATTTCTCTGTTTGTACATGATGTAGATTCATACCATTTGTGTAATCATACATGTACATAGGGTAATGATGTCTGTCTTTTATACCCGCCTCCCTCTCATTTCTTTCTACATAATCTGAAGTTCCCCCATTCTTCTCTCCCTCCCCACTCCTCCACCCCCATTATGTATCATTTTCCACTTATCAAGGAAAACATTCAGCCTTTGGTTTTGAGGGATTGGCTTATTTTGCTTAGCATGATATTCTCCAATTCCATCCATTTATTTGCAAATGCCATAATATTATTATTCTTTATGGCTGAATAATATTCCACTGTGTATATATACAGGAGTTTCTTATCATATCTACAAATAATTATTTTTAATACAAAAAGAAATAGGTGTTTTGAAAAATATTTAATTTTTTTCTTTCGTTTGGTCTATGGGAAGCTAAGAACTAAATTTGGAATTCATCTTTCATGTCTGTAAAGAATCCAATGATATGTACTTTATATGCTACATTTACCCCCAATTTTTTATTTTGAGACACTTAATTACTCAAATTTTCTAAATTAGTGAATTATGCTGAATTAATGTCTTCTTATTTAGTTGCATTGTATATATTTCTCTTTTTTTATTTTAATTTTTTTGCCATCATGGAGATAGCATTCAGGAACTCACATGCTAGTAGGCAGGTGCTCTAGCACTAAGCTACATCCCCAGTAGTCCTTTTTCATTTAGCATTTTAGAGTATTTTCCTTAAAACTTGAAAAAATAAATCCTTAGCTGTTTTTACTACAATGTAAAGTTACATGGTAACAAAGTTTTCCCAGATAGTTGGAATTTTTGTAGCCTTGGTTGTCAAGTAAAAGACATCTGGCAGTTAAACCTAATTAAAAATAATTTAACATTTCTGTCTTCTGATTATTGAATTCCTTCTATAAGGGACCCCCTTTAAAATTAAAGGCAACTTCTTAGTAACTGCAATTCTGCATCCAGAGTTTCCTCCTACTGAAAATGCTCACTGACTTCTGGCCAGGTCAGCATCAAGAAAATGAACTGAAAATTATTCAGACCAGCACAGGCTAGCTAAATCTACATATGTGTATATTTTGCCTTTTTACTTTGCTCCCCACCTTCTCTTATTAAAGCTGTTTGCATCCCCTGAGCCCTTGAAAAGATGAAGATTTGAGATAGAAAAGTTCTCCTCTATCTTCCTCAGGGTCTGCTTTGAATAAGACTGTTTTCCTCCACCAACCTGTCTCTAGATCTTTGGTGGATCTAAGAGCAATAGAAACTGTGATTCCCAGCAACAATTGCTACCCCTGAAGATTCAGTTTATGTTGTTGCATCTCTTCACAAAAGACTCTTAAACATATAATTCACTTTCATTTGCTTGTATTTGTTTGAATTAATTTTGTTTTGCTTTTGTTTGTTTAGACTTAGGACATGACTATGAGAAACTCCACACACCCAGTCCCTAGAAGAACTGCTGGAAAGCATTTAAAGAAATGTAAAATGTCTTAAGGGAAGAGCAAATAAAACAAACTTTATGTTTAAAAAATATACTAAAACTCAGTAAGGGAGTCTCTGGAACTGTATGTTGACTCCTTCCACACTCATGGTTGACCAAGATGGGAAATTCAAATGCAGAGCAGTTCAATCAAGCACAAAGTGCACCTTCTCCCCCAGACATTAGTTGCCGGACTATCTACCCACAGCGGTAGTACATTATCATTTATAAATTTTGGGCAATTGTAGTGGAGTTGTGGGAACTTGCCTTGGCTGCCAACAAGTGCCCACTCATAGGTTAGAAACCCTGTCTTGGACAAGGTGTCATGAAGAATAACTGGGTCCTGATCACCCTTGTTATGGCTTATGAGAGGAAGCCTTTATGCTGATAGAGGTGAGACAAGAAAAACCAGGCTACCACTTTTCTTCCCCCAAAAAGTGAGCACCTAAAGCAGGGTGCTATGGTTTGTATATGGTTCCAGTGACTCCCAAGATTTCATGGGCAGAAACTTAATCCCCATTGTGAGATGCTAAGAGGATGGAAAATTAATCTATTATGTTGATAACTTGGGTTCTCAGAAGGTTAATTAAGATAGATAATGATATTGAGAAGGAGTTTTCATGTCTGAATCCTGTTGGCTTTAAAAAAGGGAGAGAGATCAGACAGATAAGCATGCACATAAACACTTGTATGTTTCCTTATGAGGCTCTAGGCTGGCTCAAAACTCTGTCAACAAGACTATCATCAGATGAGGACCCTCAAATTTGCTCCTCCAAAACCATGAGCCAAAATAGAGGTCTTTTCTCTATAAAGTTGGCCTGCTTTAGTTATTTCATTATAGTCACAACAAATTGACTACTACATAGGATATTGCTTGGAAAGATGTTCCAGAGTCACAGAATGGAGATTTTTCCTGAGAGTGGAAAAGAGAAGCAAGCTCTAAAGCAGAGAGCTCTGAATCTCTTGGGAAGGTACCAACTTCATGTACAAATGAATACAAAGTTCAAACCTAAGGATGAGCACAAAACAGTGAATTTGGCTATGCAAAGCAAAAGGGGAAATATTGGTAAATTTGGTAAATTAATTGGAGGTACAGATTATAGGCTGCCGAGTTACTGAAGAGAATCAGGGGAAAGATTGAGCATAGGATCTAGGAATAATAAAAAAAAATCTTAAACAGTTCCTAGGGAACTGCTCCTTCGAAAGCACCTAGATACGAATGGATCATTCTGCTGAGCAAATTATTCCTCAGGGCATTGTTGAAAACAATAGTACAGTCAGCTGGTAATAAGTGAAGGTTAATAGCAAGATGTGTTCTGGGATAGAGAAAGTAAAAGCAACCATGCCAATGCCACTGTTTTTCTAGATATTTGAGGAACCACTCAGAACTGCATCTCCAGAAAGACAGAGGGCTCACAGTGCTGCAGGAAACATATTTCATTAAAGTAAGCTTAGAAAGTCACTAAAAAAATAAGCAACCGATGATAATACCACACCCAGGAGAGGGGGGACAATAACTAGAGTCGCCAAGCTTTATTCTCTAGAATGTCCATTTGACTTACCACCTATCATCATTTCCTAAGCCCAATATGCTCTCGCACCTACATTCTCCAGAATGTCTAGCTTGTTGCTTCCAAGCATGCAAGCAAACAAATAATCAAATAGGAAAGTTTAATTCATATCAAAAAATTAAAAGAAGGGAAAACAAATCACATGTGAGATGGAGCATATGTCCAATCTGACTGAGCATTCTAAGTGACCATTGTACATATGTTCAAAGAATTTAAGGAAGTCATGGTTAAAGACATATAAGAAGGTGAGGTGTGATGATAATTCACATCAAGCAGAAAATATCATAATAAAGATGAAATTTATAAAAAAGCAAATAAAAATTCTGTACCTGAAATGTACCATTACTGAAATGAAAAATTTTTTAGAGGGACTTAAAAGTATGTTTGAATTGGCACAATAGAGAATTAATCAGTAAATCCGGACATAGATAAATAGAGATTATGCAATCCCAAGAAAGAGGGGAAAGACAGAATGAAGAAAAATAAAAATCTCCTCAGAGAAATGTGGAACAATATTAAGTGGCCTTATAAATGCATAATAGGAACAACAGGAGAGAGAATGGAAAGGAGAACATATTCCAACAAATAATGGCTGAAAACTCCCCAAATTTATGGAACAACTCCATTCTACATATCCTGAAATTCTTCCAACAAATTCCAAGTAGAATAAACACAAAGAGATTCGCAGGTGCATCATGTTAAAATGCTGAAAGACATGGAGAACATTTTGAAAGCTGCAAGAATCTAGGTAAAATAAAACAAATGAGCGAAAACTCATCATAAGAAAACCCCAGTAAAACCAGCAGTTGGTTTCTCATCGAAAGTGATGAAGGTTAGAAGACACAGAGATAATACATTGGAAATTGTCAAAGAAAATTTCTGGCTACATCCATTAAAACTACCTTTCAAAAATGAAGGAAAGATAGAATAATTCCCAAGTGACCAAAAATTTAGAAAATCTATTACAAGCGTACACCCCATAAGAAATGGTACAAAAATATCTTTTTATTATTCTTCAGTTGAAAATGGGCCTCAAAAAGCAATTCAAATCCAGATGAAACAAAATTAAAAAGAAACGTTAAGGATAATTATGCAATTATAAAATATTGTATACATGTACATTTCTGTTTTAAAAGCAATTATGTTAAACTACATGCACGCATGAATGCACACACACACACACACACACACACACACACACACACATACACACACACAGCTAACTCTCCATATATGAGTGGTCTACATCTACAGATTTAACCAACCTTGGATTGAAATGTATTTGGAAAAAAAAAGTAACTTCTGTACTGAACATGGTAGACTACCTTTTTCTTCTTTTTATTCCCTAACAACATAGTATATCAAAGATTTACACAGTATTTATATTGTACTACATATTATAAATAGTCTAGAGATGGTTTAAAGTATATCAGAGGATGTGCATATGTTATAAATAACATTACAACATTTTATATAAGGGACTTGAGCACATATGTGGATTTTGGTATCCAAGGGGAGTTCTGGGACCCATACCCCATGGATACTGAGGGATGACTATAAATAATATTGTGGGCTTACAATATAGAGACATATTTGCCAATAACAGTGAAAATGTGGTGGGTAGATACAAAGTCTATTGGACTTAGGAAATGATAACAGGTGGTAATTCAAAATCAAAGGAGAAACCATAAATAATAAGTAAACAGGAGAGAAAGCAATATGTATAGTTTTTTCCTACTTCTTCCATATTCTATAAAAGAAATATAGTTCTATATCGAAATAATTATAACAATTTAATTTGGATTTGTAACACACATGAACATTGGAATCACAGAAAAGGTAGGAAAGGCAGTAGAGCTGTATAGGAGGAGCATATTTTATAAAATACTTGAATTCAGATAGCATAGACAGGAAGCCAATTCTGATAAATTTCAGATAAGCCCTCAATAGTTCATTTAGTAGTTCAAAATAAGTTACAGCTAGAAATGAAGTAGATGGACTTGGAATTGTTCCTTTTATACAGAACATTACAACCTTAATGAGAGTGACTTGTTAACTTTTTGTCAGAGGAGAGTAAATTTTCCTTTTTTTTTTTTTTGTATTTCAAGGATGCTAGGCTGAGCTTGAGTATAACTCCAGGGACAGGGTCAGAGTTTTGTTTTCTGTTTTGACCTCCTACTCTCCCTGTAGGGCCATTTTGCAGACTTTGAATTGTCACTAGTTCTGTTCATACTGGACCATGACTGTGCCTACTTGTGAGTGGCAGGTCCTTCTGATTCTCTAGGATCACCCATTCTTTAAGGTCCATTGAAAACCTACCTCTTGGAGACCAACAGAGCAGAGGAAATGGATTAAGCAGGAGGAAGGAGGAGAAAGCATGCAGAAATACTAAGGAATGAAATCTGCCAAATTATCCTATGTCCACGTATGAATATGCCACAATGAACCCTGCCTATATATATAATTATAATGTACTAATTAAAATAATAATAATAATCAAGATGATAATAATAATAAGTAAAAATGAGACCAACAGAATAGAGCAGGTAGGTCATGAGGAAAGAGGAGGGGAAGGAAAAGGAAGGTACTGGGAAATGAGATTGATAAAATATGTGCATGTATGAATGTGTCATAATTATTCCCATTACTATGTATAATCACAGTAAAATAAAAAAAAAAAAAAAAACTACCCTCTCTAGAAAACTTTTATTTTAAAGTCAGTGTGAGCACTATCATTGTTTCCGTCTCTCCCTCCCTCCATTCTAGTGAACTTCACGAGTGTTGGTAAGTTATATAGTACACATTTGCTATTCAATTTAGGTTAATACCCAAATAGTCTAGGAAGATATCATCTTCAGATCCTTAACTTAATTACCCCGGGAAGACTTTTTTCCCAATATGATAGTAGCAGCTTTTGGGGTTTGGAACTAGACATGCCTTTGGCTGGACCTCCATTCAACCCACTATACTCTGTCTTCCTGAAAGGGAGTGCATTTGTGGTGAGTTAGAATAACTCCATCAGAAACAGACTTGACCAAAAAAACAGAGGTAAATGAAATTTAGTTGTGCAGACTTTGAATTCATTCTTCACTAGATCATAGAAGCTCAAGGAGTTCAACTAACCAGTTATTCTCTCCTTAAATTCTGATAAAACTCTTTTGTACTTCATTCATTTATTCTTTCATCATTCTGCTATTTCGTTATTCAATAAATAATTACCTCCATATTCCAAGTTATTGAGACAAATCTCCAATAATCAAATAGTCCACATTACTGTAGGAGAGAACATATTGTAATGGTTTAGATCCTCATCTGTTTGTCATTTATTCATTTAGGGAATAAACTTTAAATTTGTCTTCAATAATGACCAAGAGTAGTTGAGGTAAAGGAAGGTAGTTAATATTTCTAGGTTAGAGACAGAAGCATATGGCAAAGCCTAGAAGCCCAGAGACCATACCATCACCCAAACCCTATATGTCCCATAATGGCCATACCCAGAGCTAAGGCCTGTAGTGATGGCAAGAGAGAAAGTTGATGCCAAATCAGATGGTATATGCCCTGTGATCACTAGTGAGCCATTGAAGCATTTCCTGATCAGATTTATGACTTTAAATATTAGCATAAGGCAGATTGGAAGTGAAGTCATGTTTTACTTGGGTTTTGTTTCCTTCATTATATGACTGTTTATTATAGGTACATAAATATCTCAGAAATTTACTATGAGTATTCCTTGAAACTGCCAAAACGGGGAGAAAAACAATAAAGTGAAATAAATCACACGACCAGATAATTCCATATTCTCAAAACATCCCCCAAACATGTAATCTTTATCAATAGTAGAAGAATACACATGATTGAAATGACAACATATATTTTCAGCACAGTGTTATATTTAAATAGTGAAGATTCACTTTTATCTCAATTAATGAAATGATAGCAGTTCAAATTTTAAAGATATTGTAGAGTAATAAAATTAATTAGATAAGCTTCTAAGGAAATTATTCATGTCCTTTGTGACCGGCCCCAAAATGTTTGCCTTTCATCTGATACACAAACATTAAATATAAAGATATTATAATTAGAAACTTGATTAGCATTCATTAAAGATTAATTTTCTAAACACAGGAGATGTGACAAAGTGGTCTGGAAGGAAAAGCCCATCTCAAATGGTCACAGAATCAGGCTGTTTTCATATATGATGACGGAAAAAGGCACCTGTGTAAACAACATCTCAGGTCCATCATTTGAGGCTTAGTGACTTCCTGTCACCTCTCTGTCACATAGCCTCATGAATCGCCCATTAATTTTGCCCTTTTATAATCAAAGGTAATGGAATACTGCCAAGTGTAAGTTACTTGGGAATTTGCTTCTAACTGTTTTCCATGAGCTGCTGTTTTTGCAGGCATCCACTGAAATAAACAGCCTCGCCTTTTTAGACTACAAGAGAGAAAAAATGATTTGACAAATTTAGATATACTGGTGGGGCTTAATAAATAATTCTTGAGCCTTGTACAAGTAGAAGGGTGGAAGCCAGGAGCAGTAAATTACAGTCAATGGGGGAATGCAAAATAAGAGAATTTATAATTGAATAGGGGATGAGAGAAGCAGGGGAAGTTTATAAAATAGGAGGATGTGAACTGAATATGTGATAGGAGAGATAACAACTTAGGAAGTTTAAAATAAAACTGACTGGAATTTAAAAGAAGATCTTGAAAAATAATTTAAGAAGTAGGTTTAAGGTCTCCAGCGACTAAAGATAAGACTTTTTGAGATACATGTTGCTTATACGTGCTGCAATAATTTCTAAATCGCTGGTGATAGTTTACCAACCTGTAGATTATTAGTTAGCTCAGGAATAGGTTAGAATGCAATTAACTCACAGATCCTAGCAGGGTAGAAATGCTACTGGGGATATTTTTGATATGTTTTTCTCTGTACAGTATTATTGTTATGCATAACTCTGTCTCTACCATGGCAACTGCACCAGATACACTGATTCAAACAGCCTTTTGATCCCCTCAAATAGCTATCAAGAAATTTCTGCCCTCTAGTGTACATAGAGGGTGCAGGTGACCACCAGAATTTTAATAATTCTTGATTATATGATTGTAAAACCTCTAGCAAGCCAGAGAGAATGCAAAGAAGTCACTCTGCTGTTCTCTATGAAATCTCAGTCATATCTAGAGTAGTTTTGAATTAAATTAGAACTTTAATCAACTGGGGGTTTTAGTGCGTAATGAACAAAACTTATTAGGCATAGCTTTTCTATGAAGCAAGAAGTAGCTATCTCAAAAAGAGGGAAATACTTTTTCCCACTAGGAAACTAAGGACTTAGGCATATTTGAAAGAACCTTAAACTCTGGAGAAAATGACTTCAATTGTGAATTTGGTTCAAGCCCTCACTCTGTTCATTTTTTTTTTTTTTTTTCTGACTGCTGAAAAACGTGCTATTTGGCTACACTGTTTTTAAATGAACTGTAATTGGGGGGGAAAGGTGTAGGTCTCTTATTTTTTGGTGTCCTCTATGGCTACTGGGTACATCCCCTGTACTTTTTCCTACCTATCTTCAATGAGTCTTCAATATCCTTCCTGTTCTTAAGAGGTGAGATCCTGAAAACCCAGGCAGGCCCAATCATGGTCGTAAAATAAGGATCCAACAGGGAAAAGATTCAAAATCATTGCACTGAGGCCTGCTTTTATAACAACTTCTTAGATATTTGATACTTTCTAAGTGCACAATTTTAACCATCACGTTCTAAATAAAGGTTGAGAAAAGAAGTGATAAATGAACAATTAATACAATAAACAAGAATGCTCACTCTACATTTTTCTTTAAATGTGCTTTATAATATTATCTACTTTTAATTCCTTAAGAATGCTTACAAATTAATTTTCCTCCATTGCCTATATTGTGCATACACATATCATCTTTTTCTTTTGTTTTGATCATGAGTATGTGTGCATTCTTGTCTTTGACTGGCATGGGTTTCAACTTAGTCTGCTGTCCTATTGTATTGTGTATTGCTTTTGCTGAATGTGTGAATGGGAAATACTGACTCTTTCCTTTCGCAGTCCTAAATACATGCTTCTATCTAACTTACACATCTCTCCTTTTGGTATAGTGCAACAGTCAAGGAAATAAAATTGTTTAAGGAGTTTTTTATTCCCTATGTCCCTTTATCAACCCAGGTCTTCCCTGCAAACATCTATAATTCTATTGTGCCAATTAAATTTCATTAAGCTTCTATTACTAAAATCCCCTGTTTTTTTTCCCCCTAATTATTTCAGATAGGATTGATTCAAGATTATTGGGAAAGAATTTCTCAAAGTTGTTTTACAATGCAATTCTATTTAAATTTCTTAGATATTAGAATGTTAATTAGGAAGAGTCAAGAATTTCAGAGTGATTAAAGTATACACTTATCTAACGTTCAGTTTAAATGCTCAATCAATACCAGTTTGCAATATCATGCCTTTATTATGAAAGAAAGCTAATATTGTAAATAACCCTACAGGTAGTGTGTGATCTGTTATACATTCTCTCAGATTTGCTGGATTACCATGAAGATTATATATATATTATATATAATATATATTATAATTTTATATATATATAATATATCTGTATATATAGGCACACATGATTTTTAGGTTATGATAAGAATTGAAATCAATGTATTTAAATTATATACTATATTCAAAGAAGTATTGATTCTTAAGCATCCAATGAGGCCACAGAAGGGTATTATATGGACTTTATCATTTTGCCCATATTTACTCCAAATTAGAAAGTGATAAAGCTGAAATATGAATCCAGGGAAGCCTGAACAACAAGTTAATTTTGTTTTGTTTTGTACATATGTCCTCATTATTTTGGCCTTTAAATTTTTATGTGGAATTTAGTATCATTTGCACC
Source organism: Sciurus vulgaris (assembly GCF_902686455.1). Classification (NCBI taxonomy): domain Eukaryota; kingdom Metazoa; phylum Chordata; class Mammalia; order Rodentia; family Sciuridae; genus Sciurus; species Sciurus vulgaris. The sequence continues at coordinate 23,577,040 of NC_136478.1, read as the reverse complement.
CTAAAAATTGGTTGATATTGCTTTGAACCTGCAGATCAGTTTAAAGAGAATTGACTGTTTTACATGTGAATTTTCCAAACCATAAACTTTGCATAATCTTTCATTTATTTTGATTGTCTTCACTTTTCTGTCAGTAATATCTTGGAGCTTTCTGTTTAGAAGTATTGCTTTAGATTTTGTTACTATGTGATTTAAAACTTCTTGTAATTGTAAGTAGTATTTTTTATTTTATCTTCTGGTTATTGCTGGAAAGTAAAAAACGTAATTATTTTAAAATAACTTCAACAATCATGCAAACTTTACTTATAATTTGTAACTGTAGATGCTTTTTCATTATTTATGTGCTCAATCATGTAGTCTGTTAGTAGTGACAACTATATTTCCCCCTTTATAATATTTATACCTTTATTTTTTCTTTGTACCTTATCATATTGACTAAAACTTTGAATATAATGAGATAAGAATAGCAATGGCAGACACCCTTAATTTACTTCCAATCTTAGGAGAAATATTTTAATATTTCACTGTTACCTCTAATATTTGCTATATTTTTTGTAGCTACCCTTTATCAGATTAAGTTCCCTTCTATTTCTTGTGTGCAAAGTTTTTATCCTGAACCAGAGATGAACATATAACTGTTTATTAAAATTGATTAGATATGTATTTGTTTTCCCAATTTTTAATTTGCATTATTTGATTTTCCAAGTGTTAAAATTTGTACCTGTAGTCTTTGATTGCAATACTATTCTTAAATATTAGTGATTGTGATTTGCTAATATGTTTCCTAAAAATTTTAATCTGAGGTACAGACTATAAATTCTCTTTACTGTAACATATATTATCAGGTTTTAATATCAATATTACACTGCTTTCAAGTTATGAGGTGGATAATATTCCTTCTTTTATTTTTCGTTGATAAACTTTATGTCAGTGAGTCCATTTAAGCATCAGGATTTATGTATTAAGAGTTGGTAATCATGGATTCGATTTATTCAACAAAGTTATATATGTAACTTAATCTTTTTCTTATTTATGACTTCTTACAAAGATGTTTTTGCACTTGTTAGCTTTTTCATTTTGAAAACTATTGACATAAAGTTAATGGAATGATAATTCCAATTATTATCTTTTTAATATCTATAGAAATAATAAGGATGCCCCTTCTTCATTTCTGATACTGGTAATTTATACCTTTCATATATTTCTTGCAAGATTTTCTTTGCTTCATTCATTTTTGTGGGTAAACAGAAGTATATTTTGTTGAATTTCATTGCTGTACATAATTTCATGATTATGAGTCTTATATTTTTTTATGCCTTTCTACTGTTTTTTTAATTTCAATTTTCTGTTCTCGGCCGACCATTTTGAAGTGGATGCTTAGATGATGGATCTTTGCCATTTTCCCTCTATCACATCAAAACCATGGGTTCATTTCTCCACAGACACTATGTTCACTGTTTCTCCCACATTTTCTTTCACCACCATTCATTTTTTAAATGTGCTAATTTCCTTTATTACTTCACTCAGTTTCCCACAGTTTATTTAGAAGCACATAGCTTAATTTGCAAACTTAAGAATAATCTACTTTTGTTATTCATGTTTACAACATATTTCTACTTGTTAAGACTTGCCTTATGGCCCACATTTTGAGCATTTTGAGTAAATGTTTTAAATATGCTTGGTAAGAATGTTTTTGCTATAACTTTAGTGCATTTGATTTATATCTTTCAATTAAATATGTACATTAATCATGACATTCAAATGTTGCCTATCTTTAGAATTCTTTTTGTCTTTTTATATTAGTAGAGAGTTGTGGGTTAACATGTTCATCTGCAGCTTGACTTGGCTAAGGCTTCCTTTGATTTTGTCATTTTTTTTTTTTTACTGTGTTTGACAAATATTAGTAGATGCATATCAATTAGTTGGATTTTTGTATGTTGCTCCATCATTTATCAATATGAAATTTTTCTTGTTTTTTTGTAATCTTTCTTAGTTTACAGCTGAACTACTTAAATTTGCATATAAATATATTTTTAAAAATGTTCTTAATGTTTATGTATTCTTATAGTTAGGTTTTATCCTTTATAAAATGTGATTTGCATAAGGGTTGATTTTTATGAGCCAGTCTTAAAATTTATGTCCATTATTTTAAGTATGTAACCTATTTGTGGTTGATATGATCACATATATATTTGAGTTTAAATCTCTTATTGTTTCATTTTTTAAAAAATTTATCAGTTTTTCCTAATGTTTCCTCCTTTTTGTCTTCTTCTTTAATTATTTTCTTTCCCCCAATTATCCTACTGTGTAGTCTCCCATTAATATCACTTCAGTAATAATATTAAGCACAATATTTATTGGTGTCCTTCACTTCTTATAGTATGGTTTCAAGTAATAATGTCAAACCTTTTTATGTGTGACACGACCAGCCATGTTTGCAATGCATTAATTGTTTATGACAGTTTCTTACACTCTTCCTTTTATCGTGTCACTGTTGTTATGTGTTTTAATTCTACATCTAATTTACATCTAATGCAAAATATTCTGAAGGGAATAAACAGTGCTAAATTTAGGAGTCACTTCAATTTGTTTCCTTTCTCTCCAGTATCTTGGTTCCTTGAGTACAAGCTGCTTTCCAATAGTTATTTTCTCCTCTCACTTTGTGGTTGTTCACAGTGGGAGAGTTTGTCTGATCTTAGCTACCATTCTTGACCTAAGGAAAATGCATAATTTTTCCCCTCCACCTTATGGTGTAATAAGTTCATTACATCCCCTAGAAAATTGAACTGTAAATCACCCTCTACTTGTTAAAGAAGGGGCAAAATATTACTACAAACAGACTCTGATCCTCTGTGAATGGAAGGGACACTGTGGTCAGTACTGAGCAATTTGTGGATGGTAATTAAGATAAGGTTTCCTTCAGTTAAAACTCCAGAGTCTGCCTTTCCTCTGTCTCTGGCCAGAGTGAATTCTGCATTTGGCATGACAGCAAGCCAAGATATATATATGTACCATACTGAATTAAATAAACAAATAGATTATTCAAGATAAACGATTAGCAGAGCTGACTGAAATCGGTGCAGTGCACCCTGCTATCTCAGTGACAGTAAAAGGGACACTGATGATTTATTCCCAGATGTGCATATGAAATGGCTCGACTCTATATGAATGGAAACACAGGTGCATACAGGCGCTTCAAGGCATCACTACTTTCTTCAAACTGCATTTTAATCCCCAAAACCATCTTTGTATGTATAATTAGAAAAGTAGATAAATACAGAATATTTTGCATTCTTATCATAAAATTTAAAATGATACATCGATTCAAATACATATAAGTAATAGGAAACTCTTTGTTTTTGTTTATTAATATTTTTGCAGTGGGTCCATGTGTAATGGCATCATGATGCTCAGAATGCTTGTAAACCATCTTTTCTATTATTTATTCATTTTTAGTTTTAGCTAAAAGTAGGTACTAGCCGCTCAAAACTCCCTTCTGACATACTTAACTTCATTAAAGAAAAGTTACTACTCTAACCTTGGGCCCAGTAAAGCTATCATGCAAGTGTGCAAGATAGAGCAACAGAGATGCTAACAGGCATAGAAAGCATCCAGCATATTTCTAAACATTATGAGAAAGTGAGAGAACAAAGGCCACTATTGGAGTGTCCAATGTTATTAGCAAATAATGCCAAATGAAAAACTGCTAGATCTTTTTCTTTTTTCTACTGAATATAGGGAGGATGGAACAATCTCTGTCTGTTAGCTACCTTCAATACTTTAATTTCTAAAAAATTGGGTCAAAGACAAAAATGAAAAGTCATTTTCCTTTAACACAGCAGTAAAAGCAAAAAAAAGTAAAAAGATTTTTAAAAAGTGGCAAGAGAAGTGCACTGCAAGCAGAAATGTTAAATTATTGTTGGCATCTGCAATTTTACTATTTGCAAATAATCCAGTTGTTTGTCCTGGTCTCTTTCTTGACATAGCGTCATAAGATTGGGGCAGATCTTTGGATAAAGTTATTTGAGTAACCCCATAAGTTGACACATTCCTCTGAGAACATTAATCAGTTTGATGTAGACTTATAAAATGACTCTAATCTTCTTTGAGTTGAAGGGACACCACAGTCAGTGCTGAACGGAATTCTTAGATATAGACTTTCTCCACCAAAGTATTGGAAACAATCAGTGGAGAATGAGCTGCTTTGACTGACATGTACCTCTTCTCCACTAGGTGATAAAGTAATTGTAGGCTTGAGGTTCAAACTAACTTTATTCTTTACACAAGGCCTACTCAGTACAGTGAAACTTACTGAGAAATCCTGCTTGAAAGCTGAAACCCTTCTCTATCAATCCTCCACGTGTGCCATGTGAGAATGTCATCACAACATCATCACCATCCTCACTGGACTTGAGACTACAGGTTGCATCAGACGTGTTGGCAACCTATGATGATCATAGAATAATGACTTGCAAAGCTTAAGTATACCCTTAAATATTTATACCTACTGATGCTTTGATTGGGGGGCCTAGGCTATTTGGGAGGAAAACACTGTTCCCTAATTCTTTTTTAGAGAAATGAAGGAGCTTATCAAATACTGGCTATATATTTATGCCTGAACTTACAATATGTAGGTAGGGCAGAGTAATGAATTTGCTTCATTTAGAATAGCTGCAATTTAAAATATTTAGGCATTTTCTCAACTTATCCCTAAGTTTGGTAAAATCTGATTCGATAGCTTCTGTTCCTGGAGCCCAGAAATTTTACTACAGAAACAAACAAACAAACAAACCAAAAACAAAAATACCCCAGCATTTTGAACAGTCCCAATATAAGATGATTGGAAAGTCAGTGGGAACACTTCCTTCATTTTAGAATCTTCCCCTATCTATACTGTGAATCTTGTGAGGGTTTGGAACAGCATTAATTCTGGCTGGATTTGTACACATGCTTTATGAAGCTTCAATTTCTAGAAAAAAAAAAAAAAAATTAGTCCTGGCATTCCCTCCGGCAGCAGAAATCTAGTTTCTTAACTGACTAGTAAGCAAGTATTATGGCTGTCAAATCCCAGTTTTTAGTAATAGAATGTAAATTCCATCTGGAGGGGAATCATGAGTCTCTTTTGTTCACTGTAAATTCAGACTGTCAAATGCATCATGTAGAACAGTACCTGGTCCACATACTTGGCAGCATTTAAGCCTTCAAACTTGTTTTCCAGCCCTTGTATTTTGTACCAAACTTCCACGTTTCCCTGTCATAGTGTCTACTTCCCTCGGGATTCTGCAACTCAGTGTGTAATTCTACAAATGTACTTTTCTCTTTAGCCATTATTCCAGTACACATGAACTGTGTTATGTAAACAGTTCTCTTAAAGAACTAGGTACTTCGCTGGACAAAAAAAAAAGAAAGTCAAGTTTTTGGTTCACTCCAAGGAAGTGCCTTCTAGCAGTTTCTAAAGAGGAAACACCTAATAATTCCCCAAATGCAGCAAATTTCTGGCCACAGTTAAGTGTCCAGCCACAGAAGAGAAAGGGAGTACGAGGTGGAGGATGTGGGGAGGATTTAAATATCTCCTGTAATCATTAAATTAAAACATTGCTTTTTATTTTGATTCATGTTTTCACTACCAAATTTATATTGGGAAAGTGTATCTCAAGTGAAACTAAATTAGGAATTATTATAATTTTTCATTTCCTCTGTTTCCTACATTAAAATAACAGGTCATGTATTCAAGGCACTGCAAATTACTGTTTTTACTGAAAGCAGGTGGTCTCTCTGGTTTATTATACGTCCTCTAAGACTTTCCCCTAAAAAGCTTTTTATCTTTGAATGGTAGAGATGTTGCCCCCAGAAATCTGTACCGCAAATAAAACCCTCAAGTAAAACTGCTGCCAGTGAGTTCCACTGTAGAGTTTCTCATCTCAATATCCATATTTATTCCTAATTAACTGCATGAGAGCAATTCAAAATTTTATAATTTCAAATGCTTTCTATCCAGGCGATTTTGTTTGGAACTATATGAGAATTAAAAAAAAAAAAAAAAAAAAAAACGATTCCAGAGTTTTTAATTTCTTGCACATAAACCTTCATTATAATTTCTTCTCAGGAAATTGTTGGAATTTGTTCAACACTAAAAAGAATTAATTGTCTAATGTATTAAGGCAATTAAACAAATCATTTCATCATATGAATAACAATGAGTATCATCTCAGGGCTACATAGAAATTCAAGGCAAAGGAAGAAAAGGAAATATGAAAGGAGATTGTAACAGAGGCTCAGATTGTGTTTCTTATACAGTGGCATTCCATCTATAGGTGGCAAAACAGAGGTCAAGAGAAAACACCTCAGTTCCCTAAAGTCAGGCAATTAATAAATGAGGTTGCACCACAGGGTTTCAAATTCACGTGTTCCCCGTTCCAAAGCACACCCAACCCTCAGTTTGACAGCATTCACCTTAAATTTTAGGTTGATACAAACACCATGAAAATAGTGTTACACAGTCATACACTAGCAGAAGGGATTTTCCTCTAGGAATTACCCACAGAGGATAAGATAAAAGGCCCACTTTCCAATTTCTATGTAAAAAGAAGAGTTTCAGAGATTTAAAAAGTAGCCTAAAGGATGCTTAGATATTATTTTTTTAATGTTGGCTTGTAGGAAACAAGACACAAAATATTTCTAAGATGAAAGACTGGCCAATCACATTTTTGAGTTATCTTGTTCAGCAAAAAGGTTCAAATGGGAAGAGTACATTAATATGGTAAAAAAGGGAGAGTACTATGTTGGTTTTCAGAGTGGTTAAGCAAAAACAGTGCAGTGACAAGGACTCTGGACAAGAGTAGAGGGTTAGAATGGGATTAGCAGCAAGATTCTTAATGGTTTTGTGGATAGTAGCAAATATATTTCCTCTCCCTGTGCTTTCCTCTCAACTTTTTGAAAACTGAAAGATAACAATATTACATTCAGTGGAGGTGAACTTTCCAGCTCAAATATTTGAAGATGTCTATGACAACGAAGAAAGCTTATATACTCCTAGTTAATTACCCGATGCAATTAGGTATTAGCAGACACTGCTTAAGCCAAATGATAAATATTAAGAACCTACTCTTAATTTATCTATTCTCTCTTCATTTATTTATTCAACCAACTGTTCCTTCATTCAGTAAATATTGAAAGTTTACTACTAGTAGACACTCAGAAGATGTTGGAGAGATATTTGTTTTCAGTGTAAGATATTCTACTCAAGGGAAAAATTCATGAACTATAAACTTGATAAGTAAACTCTATGACATTTCAGGAAGGATTAGGTGCTAATAAAGACACAGCATGGTAAGGAACACCTGAAACTGATGGAGATCATGGCATCTATCTGAGCTAAGACTTGTAGGTGAAGGAATTGGCTGTGAAGATAACAAGGGGATATTTATGTGAGGTAGAGGAAAACAGTTACTGCAAAGACCCTGAAAGAAGAGCATGGCTAATATCTGGAAGCTGTCAAACATAGATGTATTTTTGGATGATCAACAAACAAAATCTCTCTCTCTCTCTCTTTTTTTTTTTTTTTTTCTTGTCTTGGGGATTGAACCCAAGGGCAGGTACTTTATCACTGAAATATATCCCTATCCCTTTTTATTTTTCTTTGCATTTCTTTTTGAGATAGGGAATCCTCATTTGTTTAAGATCTCACTTAGTTGCTGAGGCTAGCCCCAAACTTGTGATCCTCCTGCCTCAGCCTCCCAAGTCACTGGGATTATAGCTGTACACCATGGTCAGAATCATTTTCCCAAGGGTGGTAATTGACTTGCACATGACACTGACAGACTTCAAGGTTTGGTAAATGACATGCTTTTCTTGATTACTGAATTCAGATAAGTTAAGAGAAAACTATTTCAGGTTTTAACAAAGAATTCAGATTGAACTATACCTTTAAAGCATACAACCAAGTGCTATGTTCTTGTATGATATTTTATTTCCTTAGATAATCTCTCTAGATGCTCCCTTGCCTCAGAGTATTTGCAGTTAATCTGTGCTATTTTCTCTTTCCAGGTTGACAATCTGATATATTTTCCCCTTTCTGAATAGTATTCAGGATATTACAAGAAAATGGTTAAAAACATGTAATGACATGCAAAAAATAGACAGTAAGATGATTTAGTAGTTTATTAAATATTCCCTAATCTTTTATAACATGATACTATGCATATTAGGAGTTAGGGAATTATAGAAGATTATAAGATGTTGTTCTGCCCTTGTCGACATTAATCTGGAGTGGGGAACAGAAGGCACGTATGCAAATTAATATAATTAAAATTAGATCACACTTCCTTCTTTGAACTCTAAGGTAGTGGTATCAGCATATATAGATTCCAAAAAGAAGTGCTATTTGATCTGGACTTTGAAAGAAAAGTCTTATTTGGGAATGCTGAGATATGATAAGATATTTAAGGAAACAATTTCTTTAAATGTCAAAAGCATGGGCACAGAGATAGGCAGTGCACACCATGACTAGGGTAGATGTGACAAGAAATGAGGGTTTGATAAAATAATGTAGATACCAGACATTTTTAGTTTTTGATGGGAAAAACTCTCAGTATTCTATTTTAGGACAATTTCCTCAAGTTTGAAATCAAAGCGATATGTTATTATTGATAGCTCGCATTTCTTATACATGTTAAGTGTTCTTAAGCAATAATAATTCCTCATCAAACTATTTTATTCATAAAATAAAATAAAGGGTCTTTAGAAGTTTTTCTCGCATGTGTCATGAAGAGGATAATGAAAACATTGAAGTTCAAATTTCACAAATAAAACTAGTTTGGATCATTGGGATCTTTAAATTAGGATCACAAAATAAGCATGTTTTACACTTTATAATTCACATTCAGCTAGTGGAGTCAAAAGTGTACTATTTTGCATTTTAAATGTTAATTGTTTTACTATTTTACATTTATATTATTACAAGTACTGTGTTAGAAAATCTGCAAGGTACTTACTTATTTGAGTGAAAAGGGAAATGTAATAATGATAAATAATAATGAAAAAGATACTAGATGTCTTAATCATCTACCAGATGTCACACTGATATCATTGCATTTACTCCATATTTATTTAGTGAGTATTAAATCAGCATCACTGTTTTCAAGATGATTAAACTGCATGTACTACTTATAAGAAATAAAGGCAGGATGCCCAACATTATGGTCTGAAACTGAGTTCTGTCTGACTATGAAATCCCTTCTCTTTTCCAGAAAAAATCTTGGCCCTATGTTTTGTGCATAATTGTTCATGGATAAATGCTAATTAAATCAGTAGATGAATGGAAATGTAATTACTGGGTAGGTAAATGATTGGATGGAAAGACAGGTGGATGGATCGGTTGATGAATCAAAGGAAGACTATTACCAGGAGCAATAAATTTTGCTTAATGTACAATATAATAATTCAGAAACTCGTGTCAAGATGAGAGATATATGACAAACAAGTACTCTAGTCAGAAGAAAAGATTCATGACTTATTCTGTGCAAAAGACTTAGGATATGTGTCACAGATAAATTCAGATCCAGAAAAGAGTGTAAAATATTGGGCAAATGCCAACTGTTTATTTGTCAGTGGGTGAGTATTAATCTTAAGAAACTCATTTTCATGAGGAGTTACAATTAACCTACCTGAAATAATCAGAAAATCATCAAGTGAATAGCGTGATTTTGATTAGTGATTAGTGTTTCTTGCACATATGTATGTAGTGTAGATTTAGTCAATATTTTTGTATATGTACTGAATAAGTATTACCTATGTCTGGTATGCATATATATTTGTATGTATATATAAATGTATTTATGGGAGTGACATAGTTTGATATTATTTCTTGAAAATTTAAACCTCTCAAATTAGAAGAGATAATGTAGCAAATTAAACCATTTAAATTCTAAAAGAGAAATTACATAAATTATAATCTAGCTATATAACAGAATATTATGCAGTCGGTTATACAACTGCATATAAAGATTTCTTTATTCCATGGCAGGAAGAAAATGAACATTTAAATTACATGTAAGTTAAAATTATAGGAAAAAACACTGAAGAGAACTCAATTAAATGTTGATAATGATTGCTCAAGATCATGAATAAAAAGCAATTTTCTTTAATGAATTTCTCTTCCATTTTTATATTATCTATATAATCCATTCATATTTTTAATAAAATACTGAATTCTTAAATTTTTATTAAGAGAAATTGTTTTTTCCCCAAGTTGATTTTTTTTAATCCGTCTCACAGAACATTAATGTTTTGCACATTTACATGTCCCTAACACATCTGATATAGGCAAGACTTTCGTGTATATTTCTGTCACAGTTGCCTCTTCTCCACTTTCGCAATAACCAACAAGGATTTTCTCTTGCCAAATGTTTAAGGTAGATCTGAATTCAACTGTCATATCCTCCTCATTTGCAGACTCATTTTTCAAAACCCTTGAAAAAGCTTTCAAGAAATTCCCTAGAGGAAAACATTTATAGGAGATTACTAGAAAAGTAAAGGAAATCCCAAAGGATCACTGGGACAGAACTAGTTCCTTTAAGATGTTAAGAGGAAGCGAGCATCCTTTACCCCTGCACACTCACACACACACACACACACACACACACACACACACACACACACACACATAAACACACACACAATTGTAATGCATAATTTTTCATTGCCAAATAACTGACATTTTTATTTCATAGGTAACATCAACATCAAAATTCTCATCAGCAGAGAGCAATTACGTGGCAGTGTCATAGTTAGAGTAGTGAGCTGTATGAGCAATAAAATGGAAAGCACATTTTGTCTGAATATCTAGTTTCTCTTCATTCTCCCTCCACTCTGTTCTCCAAAGTGTGCTCCACCACTATTTTAAATATCTAAGGTGTTTCAAAAATGCATACTGTATTCAATCCAGCTTAAATCTCAGTGAATAAGATCTCTAGACTTAGAAAATGTGTTGCTTAGAAGTTTGAGCAACATAGGTCCAGGTCCCCAAGTGCACCTTCATCCCACATTTCCAATATGGTAGCCTCTGCAGATCCCTGCATTTTTGGATCCCCAGAGTTCCTGCTTAAATATCTTTGCAATAAGAAAATGTAGGCATTGCATTCCTGTATATATTCTGTTTTTTTTTTTTTTTGTTTTTTTTTTACTTACAATACCTTGTCTCTATTGAATATCACAGATTCCTCTGATTTAAGTAGGACAAATATTATTAATATTCTCGAGTTACAGAAGAGAAAGAAAAGAAGCTTAGCGAATATAAGAAACATTCCCAGGTCACAGAGCTGGTTAGACTTCAAAGACAGTCCTTAAAATAAGAACTTGTTTTACCCGAAGATAAAGCACAAAGAAAATAACGAAGTTTCTGAGGGAGTAGGCAAAGTGTATGAATGTCCTTTGCTTTCAGAATGCTTTAGAGTTTTAGGAATTATAACTATAAAAATATTTAACAAACAATTCATAAATTTAGTACCTATTAATACTTAGATATGTATTTAAATATTATTATTGAATACCTTTCAAGTATTTTTAGAGTATTAATTGTATTTTATAACAACGCTTTTGTCTGATTCAAATTAATGCGACTTTAAAATGTGACCCTCAAATTTTTTGACCAGCTTGCCATTGAAGGAAAGAGTAGCTACCCCCTTCCTTGGATGCAGGATCTGTGACAGATGACATAATGACAAAAGTGAAGCTGTGTTAATCTCTAAACTCAAAACTTGTGAAGTTACCAGCCTCCCCTTCCTAGCTCCCCTTAAGATGGAACTCTTAGAACCCAGACACCAGGCAATCTAGATTTATGCTTTACTTGGGTTTCCTCGGGATAGACTGCTCTGTTACAAAGGCAACTGATAGTCATCATCAAATCGCAAGCTATGTGAGCACCTTGGAGCTCAGAGTCAGCTCCTTTCAGACTGTCCAGCTGGTACAACTTTCTTTAGAAGCAAGTTAATGCTAACAAGCCTTGTCCAAATTTCAGATTTATAAGAAAAATAAATAGTACTACTTTTTTACGATACTCAGTTCTGGACCTGGAAGGAAGGTGCTGCTACTCTAATGTGAACTTCAACATGCACATTGGCTTTGGGACCAGATGGCAGACAAAGGCTGGAAGAACTGAGAAGACAGTGAAGACCAAAAGGGTCTCAAGAAGAGAAATAGTGAAGGACTTAGAGATTATGAGGAAGCTATTGGGGGGGGGGTCTTACTACAAAATAACTAAGACAAGTAATATATTTTGAAAAATTAGGGGGAAAGAGAACTAGGCATATTGTTTTAGACACCTTTTTCATTGCTGTGACCCAACCTGACAAGAACAATTAGAGCAGGCAAAGTTTATTTGGGGGCTCATAGTTTCAAAGGCCTCAGTCCACCGACTGCTGACTCCATTCCTCTGGGCCTCAAGTGAAGCAGAACATCACAACAGAACATCACAGGAGAAAAGCAGTTGGGAACATGGCACCAGGAAGCAGAGAGAGAGAGAGAGAGAGAGAGAGAGAGAGACTAAATATATACCCCAAAGTCACATCCTCAATGACTCACCTCCTCCAGGCATACCCTACCTGCCTTCAGTTACCACTCTGTTCATCCCTATTAAGGGAACAATTCACTGATTGTTTTAAGACTCTTTAAGACTCTTATAACCCAATCATTTCTCCTCTAAACCTTCTTGCATTGTCTCATACAGGAGTTTTGGTGGTGGGATTTTGAGAATGCAACCTGTGCGTTATGGAGAGGAGAAAAAAATGTACTTGGTGATCTACTTAAAGTAATTCCAGGCAGAGGAAGAATATTAGAAGTGTTACAGTGTTTCTTTTCATTGTACAAGTTCAATGTGTATGGAGAGATTTGTGTTCAAAGTGGAACTTTTCCAGGAACAAGGACCAGTCGAATTTAAAAGTTGTTTTTTCTTCCTTTCTTTTTTTATTTCTTTTTTTCCATTTGCATATTCTCCAGAGAAAAACAGTTCTCAAATTAAAAGTCCCAGTTCATAGATTGAAGAGAGAATGGGAGAATGTGATCCTTTGATGTTAATATCTCAGCAAGATCTGAGGTTCCTCCTGGGAACTTTTTCAGAGATAAAAGACCCTCGAGGGTCTTGTGGGCAGAGTGTCTCTCACAGAACCTCTGCTGAAATTCTTAAGAGCATTGACCAAAGACAATTCACTAGGTGTCCTATGCCAAGAAGGGCTCACTCTGAAGAGATCTGTGTGTGTGACTTTGGTCTAATGAAGTGAATTGTAAATTTGTTTATATGAAGCTTATAATGTCTTTAAAGGAAATATCTTGGCCTTGTCTAAAAGTGACAGGAAACTGAAAATAAGCCTCTGACTCCCAGATTGAGACCATGCCTCAGCTATAAACAAAGATAGTTTGGCTATGAAAGGAAAAAACAAAAGCAAAAACAAAATAATAATAATAATGATGATGATGATGATGATCCAGAAATAGAAATAAGAGCCATTAGAGTAAAACCATGAGCCTAGGAGGATTAGTTCCCTGGACCAGTTCTGGATATTAATCAAGGAACCTGCAGTGGAATTCAAGAGTCTTTCACCAGTGACTACAATGTGACTTCCAGTTTTTCTGAATTTGAATAATGGTGTCCATGGAAATTATTCTCATCCACTGCATATTGGGTATGTGTAGGCAAGAAACATATCTATTTAGTTCACAGGTCTTCCATGGAGAAGAGCAATCCCCTAGGAGTTTGTCCCTCCTCCCCCACAAAAAAAATCTTTGTTCGATTGAGATGATGAGATGATGTAGTGAGTTAAGCTTTCAGTGTCTTCTCAGTAAAAATGCAAAGAATTTGTGATCAAAGACAGATTCCATCCACATAAAATTCTTTAACACACTCTCATTGAAGTCCTTCCCTTGAATTTGGTGCCTGTTACTGGTTACTCCAAGAGAAGATGTTTGAAGCCATGGTTGCATCAATATCAAAGCTGCTTGGGCCATGAAAACTGATAGGTTTTATTCTGTCATTCTTGAACATTCGGTCTTAGAACTTAGCCACCATGGATTGTACCAAGTCACCCCTTGTAGAAACCCTTCTGGAGATAAACCAAAGCAATATTACTTTCTCAGCTATTTGAATGAGCCCTGTGAATCTTCTAGCCCCAGTCAGACCATCCCAGTTGACAGAATGAATCAGAGATAAACTGATCCCTTTTGTACTACCCAAATTATAGATTTTTGAACTCATAGATTGGTTGTTTAGTTTTAGGCCACTAAGTTTGGTGTTGGTTTGTTTTGCAGAATCAGATATTTGAAAAAGAATTTTAACAGCACCCCTTCTGAATATGAAGCTTTAAAAATTTACTTAAAGAGGATCTCTCCATATTTTAGTTTTAGCAGATAACTATGACAACTTGCCACACGAGTCATAGGCAATAAAACTTAGTTTTGTGAGGAAGTATCTACCAAATCACAAAAATTTTAGTATTAAATAAAAATCACTCAAAATGTGGAGAATATTAATATTTGCATATGAAAAACATTTGCAACATTATTTTACTCAAAAGATTTTTCATCACGAAGAAGAAAGAATTAAAACAAAGAATTAAAATTAATGGTTACTATGATTTCAAGAAAAAGCCATCTTGCAAATCTGTCATTTCCCCTGAAATCTTTTCCTCAATGATATGTAAAACAAACTCAAAAATCTTCCCATGACATGGGTTTTCACATATTATTTTATGTAACACATATTTGATGTATATGTATATGCATATGCATATGTGTATGTTAGTAGAATCTAAAACTAATATGTTTCTTTTGAATGAAAGGTGACTATCAGTCTTTCTGACCTGGCTTAGATCATACAGAGAAAGGAAATCCTGGGTGTCATGGAAGGAATCATTGCCAATATCAGTGTTCCAAACACTAATGTTTCAGTGTATTTTAAAACAACCATTTTCCAAGTTATGAATGTAAATCACCCTAGTATGCATGGTTCCTTTATTTGATATGTAAGTAAGTTGAAGATTTAAAGATGCATTCAAAATGCACTTCCAAAAGATTTTGGATTTTGAAAATCATTCATGTGAATATATAATTCTTTGTGTGCTTTAGTTTGGGGCCAGTGGAAGGAAGAATTCATCCCTATGATTCCCTCAATTGTAAAAGATAACCAAATCTAAGGACCTCCTTGTTGGTAGGCAAAGATCATAAACTTTATCTCAATATTAGGATTACCCTATAATCTTTCCAAAATGCAGATATGTGGGTCCCACATTATAATAAATATAAATACAGAGATGATTGAGACCCAGGCATTGGAAAGATTGAAAAAGTTCTGGTTGCTTTTATATGATATTATTCCATTTGTATAACATTTTTAGAATGACAAAAATATGGAAATTGAGAGTAGATCAGTGACTGCCAAGGATCAGGATAATAGATGTGGTTGGAAGTAAGTCAGCAGTGGAGGAATCCTTGTGGTTTTGTAAATGTGTGTGTGTTGCTTGTAGTGGTGCATACATGAATTGATTCATGTGTCCAATTTACATAGAAATAACCACAAACATGTACACTAGTAAAACTGGGAAAGCTCAAAGGAATGGATAGATTATATTATGAGAATACCCTGGTTATACTATTGTGCTATAATTTGGCAGGATGTTCTCATTGGAAAAAAATGGTAAAAAGGGTGCACAGGAGTGCTATGTGTTATTTTTTATAATTGCAATGCAAGTAGATAATTATCTAAAATGGAAAGTCTAATTAAATTTTTTTCCTCTTTATCATCTTCCTAAAATTAAAAATATATATATATATAGTATTGTCAAAACTACAAATAGAAGTTTTCAGATAATAGAGGAACTGGCTCAAGTCAATGGTTTTCAATTAATAATATACACTGCAGTGTGAGCATCACATAAAAACTTCTTAAAAATGCAAATTCTCAGGCCACAACCAAGATGCACAGGATCAGAAACTTGGAAGATGAGGTCAAGTAATCCATACTTTAATAATCTCTCCAGGTTAGGGAGATGCATGCTGAGAAACACTAGCCTCAGGTTTTGTGTTGTGATAACTATTAAATATGTATAAATAGTATTAAATATGTATTAACTATGAATAGATCTTTGCTACTCAAAGTTGACTGGCAACATTGGTATCACCTGGAAGCTTATTAGGAATGCAGAATCTGCACCCCAGACTTAGGGAATCAAAATCTGTGCTTTAACAAGACCCCAAGGTAATTCTTAGGTATATTAAATTTGAAAAGCAGTGCCTTAGAGTCTTTGCTAATCAACTATTACATGCATTCCACCCAAATGCAGCTGTCCTTCTAGTGAGAGCAAGAGCATTTGGACATTGGATTTTTCTATTAGGGCAGCAATGCTATGCAAGTTGCCCTCAATCACACATCTCTTAAGGAGTCCACCTAGGATTTGAGCTTGTACAGGACATAAAAGGACAAGAGGAAAGATCTTTACTGTCTGGATTCCTCCAGAGTCTATGTTCATAAGCACTGTGCAAAACTGCCCAGGTTTTCCTCGTCTGTTAAGCCAGCTCCTGTGGGCTGGTTCTGGTCTCCAACAATTTACAACAGGGAATGTCATGAATTGCATACCCTCATGTCGGGGTCAGAATAGATTCATTATTCACTCAGAGAGTTCTGATGGTATTACTATCTGAACAATGAGCTCATTACAGGAACCTCAGATCTACCACCCCAGGACTTTTTGGCTTCAGGACAGCAGAGCGTCTGCATGTTTTCTCCCTCCTTCCCACGGCACCCCATCGATCCTTCCATGTGAATTACAGAGCACAGACTCCAAGTCTACAGAGAGCACATTAGCTGTAAAACAATACTGTTGGGAGCCGGAGTTGAAAAGGCAATCTATGATTGTCCCTGACTGGATTTTCTGCATATTTATCTTCCAAACTTCCATTCTGTGGAAGTGTGCAGGCAGAGCCAAGTGTTATTGGAATGCACAACTGACAGCGTAAAAAATCATTTACTATTTTTATATTTAGGATTTAACGTTAAGAACACAGCAACATTCACATTGAGTTGATAGTTGGGAGATTTCCATGGGAAGGATAGTTGATTTTAATCCTTTTGCTGAATAAGTGGGGAGGCAAGACAAGAAAATGCTTCAATGCTGTAGTGAATAGATTAGAAGTCTGTCTATTTCATAGATCCTTAGAAGTGAAACAATAGATAAATAAGGGTATATCTGTAACAACAAAACAGATGACTAATGGATCAAGGCAGACCTTCATTAATAATAGTTAACAATAGAGCGTGATGTAGTTTCTCTGGCAAGACCTGGATATTCAAAGATGGAGAATTTATAATGCTCAGTATATAAGGACTTAAATGCCTACTATAATTAGTTGATGACTTCTATGTATCAGACGTAACATTAGGTGATAAATGTGACTTCCCTACTTCACATCACATAACATTGTTATGATATTTTCTCGTTCACATTTTACAAAGAAGCAAACGGAAACTTGAAGCAACTTTCTCCTAGTCACACAGTTGGTAGATGGGTCAGGCAGACCCCAATGTGGGGCTATCTACCACCAATTTCATTTCTTAATTAAAGAAGTGAGAGGGGTCATAGAAGGCAGGTGGGAGGAAACTAGGGGGAGTTAGTTGGGCAAGGAATAAATTTTAGATTCAAATCACAGAATGCTTCTTAATTTTGACACTTTCCTTCTATTTCTTCCACAGATGGCTCCAAATGTGCTCAGTTTATCTTTGCAAAAGTAAGGTAATTACTACCAACCATGTGAGCTGCTGACCATTCACATCCATGCTAACTAATATGCATGCCCATAAACATGTCAGGAAAGGTTACTGTACGTTTTGTTTTGTTTCAATGCTGAAGCTTACTAGAGATTCTCTGTATGTCATGCCATGAACTATTGAGAAAATGGTAGAAGAAATGGACATTCATAAAGTACATGTAAAGGGCATTAAGATATAGACAAAGAAATGAACATAAAACAATTCTCCATTTTCTAATATTCATTCCCCTCTGGATATACATACAGATATAGATCTATAGATATACAGAAATACCCATCATGGAAAAACTTTAAAAATAATGTCCTTGTGGTGCTTGAGAATTAATGATCTCATATTCATAAAGTGTTTGAAGCAACACTGTAACTGCAGTTGTGGTTTGCAGAAGGTTTGATCAAGCTACTCATTGCTGTCTTAGGGAAATGATTTTCTTTCTCATTTTATCTTATTTTCTACACTTGAAAAATGGGACTAATAATACCTGCCCTTTCATACCTCTGAGAGATGTGGCTGGGATTAATGAAATATGTGTAAAGAATCATAAACTGGATAAATTAAGATATGGCTTCTCTTATTCTATTGAGTTTTTGAAATAAAATTTCCTATAGAACTCTGCCCCTTGCAACGTTTGAGAATAAAGCAGAAGCAAGAAGGTAGTAATCACATATTTTTAAGGAGGTCTCAGTTGTTAATAAAGGGCTTAAATGAAGTATCTCAGCCTCAACTAAGTTTGAGAAACTAAATAAACTAAAAATTAAAAACACTGAACACATTGGAAGATCAAGAACCAGGAAGAGATAATGTGTGCATGCTACAGGTGATGCTATCAGATCCAGGGACCCGAAGCATCATAAATGTGTAGTTAGGGTTTGTTTTTCCTGGAATTCATCAAAATTAGTTGAGATACCCATAGAGTCTTTCTCACTTCTCTTGTTTGGCTCTGTATGTGTAAATGCCAGTTAATTTAATTTCTCATTTTTGCTTCCAGATGTTTTGGTATTACATAATTACACTTGTATAAATGTCTCTAATAATGTTCTCAGATTAATGCAAGTCATTTCTAGTATTTTCTCCTTTTTCAGATTTAACTAAGATAAAAAAGAAGTAACTTTATTAGTTTAAAATATTCAACAGAATCTGAAATCTGTAGGTAACTGAAACTTGAAGCAACTTTAATTTTTAAAATTAGCCAATTTCTTTGAGAGACTCAACAAAGCTGATTCTATTTAAGAAGAAAACGTTTCAACGGACAAGAAAAACTCTAAACACAATTACAGAATAAATCTATACACCTGCCAGGAGTTCATGTAAAATTGAAATGGACATAGTGTATTGATAATGGAGACAGTGGCCATTTTAATCTCAAAAGGTGCTAGTTCAGTGACCTTGAAGAAATCATTTACTTCTATACATGTCAATTTTTATAAAATGGGGCTAATAAAAACGATGTATTTCATGGTCTTTTATCCTAACATCAGAAGTAAGGAAATGGTGCTGAAAATAATTAGTAGTCACTTGCCTTATATTACAAAGAGGAGCTTGAGGTCAAGGTTATTCTGCCATCCTTAAATGCAAGAACTCTTAGAGCAGCAGGCACACTCTGCTCTGGGGACCCTGTTATGTACTTTGGAGGAGTGGATCTGCAGCTAGATGGAAGGATGGACACTGTAGAACAAGCTGGTAGGCAATTCACTTCCTGGAAGACTGGAAACATACTCAGTTCCACTTCGGTTGTGCTGACAGTCACCATGGTTTTGCCAAAATTATTTCTGCATGATTAGTGAGAGTGTGTGCCACTATTCATACAGTTTCTAGGTTAAAAAAATTACTCTTCAAAACTGATGGTGATTTGCAAAGTGACTGGCCAATAGATGCTATTGCAGTGCAGCGTGAAAAGAATTGATCTGTTGTGTATCTGTTGTTGCAAAATGTGTCTTAGTTAAGCACATTCTAATTATGAATTCATGCAAAAGCCTTAGATTTGCAGAATGACTTTGCACTGTGCAGAACAATGATCTTGGGCAAACAATTGGGGCTTTCTGACTTTGTCTTCAACACCTCAACACAGGATGATCCCAGCCCTCACCTATTTTGTATAGTTGTTATGAGGTTTCTCTGTGGTAAGGAATAAAAAATCAGTTCACAACATAAACAATATTGCAATTGAAATATAAGGAACTCTTTTTACTAGCCGAAAGAAATTTGGAAGCCAAAGTTATCCTTATCAGACAAAGCCCTCAATTCTGTGTCTAAATTTTTCAAAATGTCACTTATCTTTGTGGTTTTGTCCTCAATTTGACAGCAACAGAAATGCAAAGATAAAAGCACATCACTAAAATGAATGTCACTTCACCACAGACATGTATTAGCCAAGTTCTCAGAGGGTGATTACTTAACAGTAAAGGCTAATTTGTCAAATTAGGATAAAAAAATAATATGTTTGCCAACGACTTTGGTTGTGTGACTCACTGGTAAGGCAAAGTTCTGGTGTCACAGCCTGGCTCCATCAGGCATCAGTTGCAGTCTTCGGAGCTTCAAGATCTACAAAAGCTGCCTGATAATCTCACTCCTACCATGATGATGTTATGATTCCTCACAGCAAAGGGCAGTTTGGTAAAGTCCATGGGTAGCTCTTTTCAAAATGCGGAAAGGAGGCTCAAGAAATGAGGGAATAGGAGCTATCATTGTCATTGTGACTATTGTTTGTGTCAGCTTATTTTTCACAGCTATTTCTAAAATTGAATAAAATAAGCATGAAGAAAGTGGCTTGAAAAACATGAAGTGAAAAAGAATTGGGTTTAGATGTGTGGTTTAAATCTTGGTGTCCTTACATATCTGCCTGGTCCCAGGGGAAGGGCTGGTCCCTGAATGGCTTGGTTCTAAAGGTACTCAGGGCATCTCTTTCTCCTCTCTCTTCCTCTCTCTCTCTCTCTCTCTCTCTCTCTCTCTCTCTCTCTCTCTCTCTCTCTCTCTCTGGCAATGCCTGGAGGGTTTCCCATGGCTCTGTGTGACAGGCTTGATTCCTTTTGCCATTCTGAAAGAATGTAGCAACGGATTTAGCAGTAGGCATGTCTCCATCTGGCCCAGGAACAATTTTGTCTCCTAAGAAGGCAACCTTATTTGGTGATATCCCAGAAAAGTAAATTACAATGCCAACCTCTTTTCCTTGGGGCTACCTTTATTTCACTCTGCTGTCAACGATGGCTTGGATGTATTGAGTTTTTACTGTATACTCTATTCCAAGATTTCTGTCTACTAAAAACATCATATGCATTTCTTCTTCCATCATCCACTCTATATTTTACAACTAATAAACTCTTCTTATCAATGCACTATCTTAATTATCTTAAACTCCTAGAGAAAATAAATGCCTTCCAAAGGCAGGAGTTCTCAAATGGTTTAGTCCCAGGACTCCCTCAGATGCTTCAAAATTATTGAGGAATCAAAGAATTCACTTTTATTAATTAAAGCTGTTCTATTGGATTATACCTCTAAGTATCTACCACATTAGAAATTAAATATTGTTTTCAAAGAATACAGGAATATGGAAGCATGCACTCCATCAGCCACTCATCAACAGTATCAAACCATGTCATGAAACCTCAGGACAACTCCACTCTTGCTTGTGACAGCATAAGAGGGAAAATGCAAATATTTTAGTATTACCATAAAAATATTTATTTTCACCTTCCAGAGCTATTAAAAGTATCCCAAGGACTCCACATATCTCTGGACCACTCTTGGAATGTTGCTGTC
Source organism: Sciurus vulgaris (assembly GCF_902686455.1). Classification (NCBI taxonomy): domain Eukaryota; kingdom Metazoa; phylum Chordata; class Mammalia; order Rodentia; family Sciuridae; genus Sciurus; species Sciurus vulgaris. The sequence continues at coordinate 23,555,475 of NC_136478.1, read as the reverse complement.
TTAAAGGATTAAAAGACTCACTGCCCCAGTCTTCTCCCATGTTTCAACCACCCTTAATTTTTAAGACTGGTCACCATGTTAGATGGGTCTCACAACACTATAGAAAGACATTATTTCCTAAACCTTACCAATGATGAAACTGAGGCTTTAAAAGAATGCTAATTTTGTCCAACATCATATAACTCACAGATCTTGTTTAAGTTTAAGATCCCATATTTTTCTGTGCCTGAAACAGTAGCTGGCCATTATCATGCAAAGCCCCAGCCACTAAAAAGTCATCAAATGGTGACCAAAGGGAACAGTAACTCTAATTTCACTTAGGTACTGGAGAAAAATCTGAAGTCCACAGTAACAATTAGGACAGACCCAATAAATAAACCTATATTTTCCAAATGGATTTAGCATACCCACCTCCTTGACTTTAAAATTAGATGATCCTATCACAGATGAAATAATCATAGTATAAGAAGAAAGACCAAAGTATTCACAGGACAATAACAGTGAGTCAAAATTCATAGGAAAACTACACTGAATAAAATAAACATTTCATGTTACATTATTGCTATCTATTTTTTAATGAGACTCTTCCCAAGTAGACTGCAAACAAGTTGATACCCAGATTGTTTTTTTCCCTATGTGCAAATATCTAACCCAAGATGGGGAAACTAGTAGAACACTTGGAAATTGTTATAAAGATTTTTTAAAGGATATTTGCCCCTCTAAAAAGCTTTGTCATACCAAACAGTGAAAGAGGTTTGGCTTTAACATCCAAGCTGGTGGATTCAAACCTCATTGTGTTTGATCCATGGCCTTTCCCGTGCCCTCTGACATCCCTGAGTCTCACCTCACTCATGTCTAAAACAGTACTCAGGATACATCATCCATCTCAAAGTTGCTATGAGGACTGAATGAAACAAGATGTGTTTGTACACAGTGACTACCGCTCTTTATTTCAGGTGCTAGTTTATTTTCTGTTCTTTATTGTCACACCGGATTATTGAACAATTTTGCAGATCTAGATACTGAGCCCATAGATACTGTGAGAAATCAAGTAGAAATAGTGATTGCTCCTTTTGTGCCCAAGCCACTTCCCAGGTCATGCTTCTTATGATGCCCAGAGACCAGTCAGCTTCTCTGGCCATTAGCAACCAGGGATAAACTTTGGGCACCGTGTATACAGAGTTTTCCTGTTATTTTACAGTTTGCATATCACTTATCCATAATTGAGAACAAAAGGGTTTGGGGTTTTGATTTTTTTTCAGATTTTTAGAATATTTACATATACATAATGAGATACTTTGAGGACAGAACCCAAATCTAAATACCATTCATTTATGTTACATATATCTTGGCACATAGCTTGATGGTAATTTGATCAAACATTTCAAATAACATTGCACATGAAACAAAATTCATGCTGTAGAGTTTTCTACTTGTAGCAGCATGTTGTCACATGAAAAATTCCAAATTTGGGAACTTCAAATTTTAAATTTTTGGAACTTCAAATTTCAAATTTTGGAGTTTTGGATTAAAGGCGCTCAATTTATACTATGCATTCTTAAAGCAGAGTCTTAAAAGGTGTGTGTGGAAATAAAGGTTAAATACAGCTCAGGCTGCCATACCCATGGCTGAGTGAACAGGCCAGGATGAGCAAGACCCTGCTTTTCATCACAGAAATGTCCAAAGTCCCCAGAAGGCTTCATGCACTTGTTTGTCTATAACATTCTTACTTTTCTTTTTCACTTGTAATGTAGTATTGAGTTTGATTCTCAGAGCCTTGGAGAAAGCATCATACAGAAATCATTTCTTCCTTCTATTAGTGGCTTGGTTCTCTTTGGGTTGACAACATAGCCATGGCCCCAAATCTATCTCTGGACCACAGAGGCTTCACCAGGACAGGAAGTGACTTTTCTACAACCCGAAGTCTTGTGTATTTATTTTACAATCCTTTGGTACATTTAACACTGGTTTATTTGATCTTAAAATTCTTTAAGATAGACAAAACTTCAGACAAAAGCAATCACTGAGAGGACAAAGTTCAAATAAAGATAATAAATTCAGCATCTCTTATTTCACTGAGGTCTCCTATTTATATGCCAGGGGCCACTTATAGAATATAGCTGCTTTCTAAAATTCATGTCTAACCAATCACTTCTAATAGATGAAACAGATATTTTCATATTTATTTTAGGTATCAGTTATTCTGAGATGTCACCCAGCACATCAGTTTTTGTCTCAGATGCTTTTTATATCTTTTCTTAAATAAACAAATGTGGGTTTCTATGGTATTCTGTGGCATTCAGTCTTTGTTTCTTTGTAACTGCTACATAATTATATTGGAAATGTGAAAAACAGTTCAGCAGGAAATCAAATGTGAACTCAGTATGGGTATTTTTATATCCACAGATACTTAAATATGAACCAGCAAAGAGATTTAGATACTGTGCCTAACACAAAATCTAATGACAAATCATATTTAAAAGCCAGTAAAGAAAGTTTTCAAAACACATATTTTGTTTATAGTGTATTAGTTGTTTATTTATTTATTTTCATTTTTAAATTTTTTTTGCTAGACAAAACTGTATTTAAATAAAGCCAAGACAAAAAGATTCTTTTAAAAGGTCACTTCCCATTAAATATCTAGCTCAAAATAATCCAAACTCCTGAGGATTTATTATTTGCATTGTTAAAAACAGTGCCTGCTAATTGAAGACATTATTATATGTAAGGTGACATGATATATGTGTATATATACATATATATTATACATATATATTCTATCAACCAAGTAAATTTAGGCTTCCCATTGAGTATTCGTTTTCTTTTTACTGATGAAGAAATAAATGAGATAGGTCAAAGTAATTGTTTCTGTCTGGGTGGGTAATTGTTAATGGAACCTAGATTGAAATTCATATTTGTTCAACTGCAATGTCTAAGCCTTTTCCCTTCATTCTTGTTATCCACAGTTTCATTCCTCGTCTTCCTCTTCCAGCCTATTGTTAAGCACTCATTGTTAAATTATAACAGCAGGGGTGTAGAGTCGACTTCACCGTCATTCCAGGCTTATCTCAGTGGGTAACAAAAACATTCACACTTCAATATTAGCTCCTCATTTAGACTTTAATGTATTTTAAAATTTAGGAACCAGAGGTTCCTAAAAATCCAAATTCTTCTGGAATAGAGTTCACAGGCGCAAACATTAGATTTCTTGTGCTCGTCGGACCTCCTGCCATCATTCCCCACCCCTTTCAGTTGCTTCAGTAGGATGAAAGTCTACTGATAATGTTCCATTGTGTTCCAAACTCTTTTATGAAGAACTAGCTGAAGGACAGTGTGAACACTTACACAGGCCATCTTTTCTGTAATCTGACTTGTTAACATGAGTCATGACATGTCTGAATAGCAACTGGGCTCTCAGTTGGAAAGGATAAATGCTAAATGTTCAAATACTGGGCTGGCAATTCACACAAACCTAGGATCGAATGCAACTCAGCCAGCCATCTGAATGGGGTGGGCTTGAGCTTTGTTGTCTTTGCTTTATTAGATCAAAGAACTGATGGTACTGACTCATGAGTATTAAGTCTAACATAGAGCACAGAAAGGGCTAGAACGCTGTCAAGTGCAGAGTAAGCACCAACACTTTTAATTGCATAATTATTTTTGTCCTGGTTTACAATCTCCAGGAACATTGGTTCCTTCACTTCCCTCATTAGTTTTAACCAGATGCCAGTTTCTGTCTGTTCAAACTCCATCTCTAATGCAGCTTTAGTTTTGTTCTGGACTAAGATGGCAGGGATATAGCGGTGGTTCTTAAAGTGTGGTCCCTGGATCAGCAGCATCAATCTCACGTGGGAACCTGTTAGAAATATAAATTCTTTGCCCCACTGTGTGGTTTAACAAACCCTCTGGGGGATTCTGATGTGCCTTATAGCTTCAGGAATGCTGGATCATAGCCATAATTCTTTCCTTGCCATTATCTATATTTTTTGCCTCTCCTTCCATGAATAAACTATCCTGCTCCTAAACTTCAATCTTTAGTGCTAATGTTCTGGACCCTGATTTCCTTTATATTAATGCACTGAATGGGTTCCTCTGACACAGAGAATAGCACAATTTCCATGATCTGTCATTTAGGCAACCATAATAGGCTGCATATATTTAAAGATAGATAGAGATATGTATGTATATACATGTGCATATATATATATTATATATATATGAAGTATATCTGTTCTTCAGTTGTATCTTCCTCTTGACTGCCCTCATCTTCAAAAGTTATTATAAGATCTTCTCTTGATTAAGACATTTCCTAATTGTAAAATGCATCTCTGACAAAAGCTAACAGCTAGTTCACCATCCTCATTAAACAAACAAACAAACAAAAAACAAATCCCTCCTATAAAGAATCTCCCCAGAAAATACTGTTTTTCAACCAATGGAGGAATATCCACCTATTTCCCTCACATGTTGTTTCAGTAAATTATATGTTAGAGTTTCAGATATGTGTTTCTACTTCTTTGCTTCATTCTTAGAAATTGAAGAAGAGTTCTCCCCATAAAACCATCGAACACTGTGAGGAAAGCATATGCTGTTAGCTCTATATGGTCATGCCAAAATGGATACATATTTCAACACATTATATTGAATGCTATAAATAGAGAAAATAACTTTATTTATAAAAACAAAGATCAAAAAGAAGAGGTCATGTCTTTTGGGTTTCCAAATATGTAACTCTGGACACAGTTAGAACACATGGAATATCTGCTCACATGAGCTGACTCCTATATGCTGTAGTTTAGAAAAATAATACTGATGTGAGTAGACAGAAGTATTATGCTCTGGAGAGACTTGCTCTGTGACTTTCAGGGCTGAGGAGGTGAATCCTCATGAGGATAATGCCTCATCAATGTTCAAGTGATTTTTGGAGACTAAAATGAAACAGTACTTATCAAGAGTTCAACAGAGTTTCTCTTCTAAAGTTGCTGCTCAAAGGTTGTTAATTTCTCTTTTCTTAGCTGATTTGAAATCCCGGATAGAAATAACTGGCAGCCATGAAAGGAGCAGGATTAACATTTCTTTGTGACTGTATAAACTGACCTTAGATGAGTCCTTGTCATAGGGAGAATCCAGGGGCTGAAAGTGGTCAGCAAAATATAAGTAAGGGTGCAGAGTAACTGATGCTTACCACCCCAAAGTTGAAGGAAGCCATGTTATTGTAGTTTAAATGTCCACCATTTGGCTAAGAGGCCACCTGGTGCAAAGTGCAGGTGTGTGGGGGTGAATAAAGATGAACTTAGAGCTTATATTTAACTCCAGTTTCTAAGCTTTGGATTAGGGATTCCTGTAATCACAAAATGTCCTGTGTTTTCTTTCTTTTGGTTTTGCTGCTTTGTAGCCTGCTTCTACTTGTTCAATACAGATCAGATTAAATGATAAACAGGCTTGTGGGATAATGAAGTGTGTGGCTGGCATTATTCAGGGCTTGCCTCAAGGTTCTCAGAAGGGAAAAGAAATACAGGTTCCCAGATTGGAAACCTGGCTCTTTGTGGAGGGAGACAGGGGATTCAGGGGCTCCTCTCAACCAGCACCGTTCTCATGGTCTCTGATTTCTAAGACTGGTTAATATTCCATGCTAGCCTTCTCTGTAAGCACAGACGATGCTCCACAATTTTCATACATGGAAAATAGTTATCCTTGCCCTTTAAGTCCCTGATCAAGTCACTCAGGAAAGAAAGAAATTAAAAATCCAAGTATCCATAGTGCACATGTTTCTGTCTGCCTAAGATTTTTCACTAAAAACTGAGTTGGGTATAGTAAAGTAAAGATCTGTTCCACCAAACAATTAATAGTATCTGTTTGGATTCAGAATGCATCAAGTGTACTCCCTCATGGTTGGTAATTCCTTATTTCCTTTATTCTTTCCTTCATCTAGTAAATATTTATTTGAAGCTTCAAGCATTGCACTAGGCCCTCGGGATAAAACAATAATCAATCATAAAAGATAATAAAATGTTTCATGAGAGCAGGGGATATTTAACTGTTTCTTCTCATGATCCATTTTCACAACCTCAGCAAATAAGTTTACAATAAGCCTTGATCAGTGATTTGAAGGAAAAGGTCACTTAGAACAAAGTGAGAAGTTACATAACAAAGGAAAATTATCCAACAAGACATATAAGGAAATAATAATAAAAACAATAGCTAACTTGTACATTAGCAATTGTGGGGCGGAAGATGTTCTAAGCATTATAAATGAATTAATAGATTCAATGAATTAATACATATTATAACTTAAGCTGAGATTCTAAGGAATCCATAGTTAATCAGTGGATGGCTGTTAGAAATTGCATGTTCTATCTTTTCGCCCAAATGTGCAAGGTTTTAGTGAAGACATCTGAATGTGTATGCACTATCCTGAGAAGCAGATTCTGGAAGTTAAGTAACTCACCAACCAAGTGAGTGTGAATACATGAAAAGTAATGATCATGGTAGCACAGAGACTTAGAAGCCTGGTCTTTCTCTTTCTGTTATTTTCTTATTCTTTCCCATGTCTAAACTGATATCTGCACTTTCTCTCCTGGTTCTTATGACTTCTCCAACCATAGCCTATTTTTAGAACCTGTTCAATGTCTAGGATCTTTCTACCTCCCCTCGTCTGGTACTCCAGACCTAGAGATCACCATGCACCATGAGTGACCAGTTGATAGCAACTTGCACACAAGAGTCTGGTATCAGGGTTTTGCTGTTTACCTCCTTTCTATACTTTGTCTTTCTTTTTTGATTTACTTCTGAGATTTTGAGGACTGTGCTTTACAAAAACAAAAAACAAACAAACAGGCAAAACGACCAGGGAAAGATGGAGGAAGAGGAGCCACTTTCCTACTCTCCTTCATTAAGGTTATGAATAAGGGGCTATAAATTTCACTGACATACTAAAAGAGTGCCCGGTTAAAATCTATATCATCCTTCTCAACTCATGTGCACTATCTAAGTAAACTACATGAGACAGAGATGAAAGGACGGACAAGATGAGGAGGTCTTGGGATGAAGTGGGTAGAATGATTGTGAAACAAAGACAAAATTGGAAATGCCAAAGTCAATATGCAAGAAATGATGTGGGTATCTTTGGAGGTGGCAGGAGATTCACAGGGATGAAAATACATGGCTCTGAGCTGAGCACAGAGTTGAGCCAACATTAGCTATCTCCTTTGTCCTGGAATGGCAAGAACTGCAAGTCTTCCATTTGGAGAAGTGTGTTTGGATGCTGGTTCCTTCCCCAGAAACATATGCCTTCCCCTTCATGTTCTCATATTTTCCCAAATTCCCGCTGCCTGTCATTTCTCTCCTCTTTAGAGTTAGAAAATTGATCTCCATCTAGCCCTTTTTGTTTAGAGCATTGATATCCACCTCTCAAAATCTACCTCAGTTGGGGGATCTTAATTAGGCTTACGAACACATTCCCAGTTCTGTCAATCACACATATGCAACTGCAACCTCTTCCATATTTGTAGGAATTTTAACCATTCCTACACCTTAAATTTCTCTGCCCACATTAGGCTTTTCCGTTCTGTGAGAGTTACCTAACTGGGCAATGGCCTGTCTCCATCTACCTCACCCTGACCCTATGCAAGGGAATGGCATTGATCTTAATGAGGCTCTAGTCCAGATGATGCCATGTGTAATAAATATTGATATATTTTGAATAAGTTCTTGATATAAATACTGAAGTCTTTCATCTGATTAGGCAATTCAAGCATGTAGGCATGAGCCTGCTTCATTTTGAGGGCTCTTCTTAGTCACTGGTCAATCTGCCCGGCCTGTACCAGAAGCAAGAGGAGGTCAGTGAAAAAGCGTTCACTGTAAAGTGCCCAAATAGAACTGCACCTAGCAGTGATGAATAGGCTTCAATGACCCATTTCTGTTTTTTTTTCTTATTTTATTTTTGTTTCTGTTGTGAGGAGGGAAAGGGTAATAACTAACATAACCTTAAATTAAGTAGTTATTAAAAGTCCCATGTAAGGGTTGGGTGAACTATAAGAATATAAGGAAATTATTCATTACTTTCTATACTAAGAGGTATAGTACTATTATGTTTAACTCAATTCTCATTACATTCCAGAGTCTAAAGGACAATTACTATTATTTCCATTTCACAGATGAAAACACTGAGATGAAAAGAGGGGAAATACTGTGCTGAGGCTTAATGGCCAAACTATGGTCAACATTCCACCTCCATCTACCTCCACATCCCAAGATCCCTCACAAAATCATAAACAATGAGCCGCCTATAAAGAGATATGTTTTCTAAGTAGCTTTGGTTGGACAAAGCAATTATTCTGGCCACTGGGCCTCATGCCAAGAAGAAACATTCCTTAAGTGCTATCAAACGAGTGCTTTCCCTGGGAGATTTAAACATCATTAGTGAAAAGCTTCATTTGCAATATTGTGTGCAGCCCACTGTAGTGGGCCAGAGCAATGCATTATCACTAACTCGAAGAGATTAATTTAATGGGCAATTATATGCTTCTTGCTTTGAATACTTTCAGGTAACCAAGGGTCGTGTGTTTTCTAGAACTGTGAATTGCCTACTCCCAGGTACAGAGCCTCAGAGACTTTTGTCACTTTCCATTCCGTTCAAGTTCTCTGTGAAGGACACTTTAAAATTGGCACTCACTGACACTAGAAGGACCCTGCACTATTCTAAACAAATCAGTTCTCTCACTGTTCTCTAATATCCTGTATCTGTTTGAGAGAGATGCTGATTGCTCATGATCTGTCATCTGACAAACTGAACTTGAAAAATCTCACCATAATACTTACTGAAATCTCACAAAATCAGCACAGGAAAAATGAACAAGAAATCAAAAGCACCTCACCTCCTTTCTCTGTCTTCATAAGCCTTCTCTGTCTCCTTTGAAAGTCTGAATGTTTAATGCATGTGTGTGTGTGTGTGTGTGTGTGTGTGTGTGTGTAGAAGAAAGTTGTGAAAATTGGATTCCTGAATGCCTCCTTTGAGATTCTGATTCAGTAGGTCTTGAATGAAATACAGAACTCTTTTGTTTATTTTTTTGTTTGTTTGGAGCAATTATTTAAGTGATTTTGACTGAAGTGTTCGTTGAACAAAAGAGTCCCCTTAAACAGCATGTTGGGTAATATTTGGTAGGAGTTCATGGGTGCTAAGATGGCAGAGGAAGGAAAAAGAAGATGCTTCGGGAGGCCAAGACAGGGAGATGAGTCATCATGCCCGGTTTACAATCAGTCCCATTACCAGGACAGCTTCTGCCACTGAGGACTCATCAGCATGACAGCTCCTACCGCAGATTAGGTATTTTTAAATGACCAATGGGGGTAAAGTGTCAACATTCTAATTAGGTTTTCTAAAGTAATTCATGAGGGAAGATAGGACAATATTCTAATCAGGTATCTTAAGATAATCTAATGGTATCTTAGAGGTATCTTAAGATAATGCTTATCTTAATGATAAGCAAATGGGGTAAAGTCTTCAATCTGGTCTGTATAGGAAAGAGAACCCCCTCACAGCTTGGTATATAAGACACTAATTTCCAAACATTATAGTCTTAAGTCTCTCTTTCTCACTGGGACCACTCCACTCCACTATCTTTGGGAAGTACTACTCTCACCATCACTTTCAATAAATCTATACTTTGTTAATTCTATGTGTCTTACTCAATTCTTTGGGGCACCAAGGACCTGGTTCCCAACTGAACTCCCCGAAGATAGTACTCTCTCTGTTCTTCAGTATCCTAATTCCTAAAATGGGAATAGAATTCCAGCTTGAAGCTCTACTTCATCCTTTAGGCAAAGTCCTTCAGGCAAAATTTCTTCTCTTCCTTCCAGAGGTTAGAAAAGGAGCATGTGATCTAATAATGTGTATTTGTTCTTTGCTCAACTACACTCTGGTCTCTACCCCAGCCTCCTGCTCTGCCCAGAAAAACTGCTTCATTCACTAGCTTTGAAAATGAAGTAGTCACGCCAGAAGTTCAAACTGAGCAGGAGGACAAAGAGGAAAAATGGAAGTGAGAATTCCATAGAAAGTGTTTAAAGATGTATTTTTACAGTTAAACATGGGTGCATTTTCCCCCTATACTCCCCAACTCTTTGAATGAAATTTAGACAAGTCACTTGACCCAAGTTTCCCTTTTACACACATGCATCTAATAAGAGTATTTTCTTTCAAGGAGTGATGTAAGAATTAAATACATTAAGGGACTTATGTAATAATTTTTTAGCAGTTCATTGGTCAAGAAATTTTACCTGAAATCTTTACTATCATGATAAACAGCAGCCATGCACTGTAGCTTTAGGGGGTGGGTTTATTGCCAAGAGAAATACACTACACTAGCCTAATCTCTTATCAGCACACGAGCATCCAACTGCAGGCTCATGGAGTGAGATGGACTGGTTTGGTTGGTCAGGACAGCAGGCTAGATAGATCCTTTACCACTAGAATACTTGGGTGATACACACAGCCTTTGGTTCAGTGAATCTCACACAAAAGAATAAAGGGTGACATCTGCATTCTCATTAATAGATAACAGATGGACTTCCTTAAAATCCACTTTTAAAAAATTTTAATTGTTCTAATTAGTTGCACAAGATAGTAGAATACATTTACATATTTTGATAAATCATACATAAATGGAGTGTAATTTCTCATTTTTCTGATCGTACATCCTGTAGGATCACACTGGTCACGCAGTCATATATGTACCTGAGGTAATAATGTCTGTTTCACTCTACTCTCCTTCCTACCCTCATACCCCTTCCCAACCCTTCACTCCCCTCTACCTAATAAAAAGTAACTCTATTCTTCCCTAGCCACCCCTTTATTGTGAATTAGCATCCATCCACATATCAGAGAAAATCCACTTTTCAGCTTAATTTCATTTGTTTGAATCTTTTTGTCTAATGAGATGGCATTCTGAGAGTAATTTTAAATTGGTCTCCCTGGAATGAATATTCCTTTATCATTATTAGAACTCCTCCTATGAGGTTCTGTTATTCTGGGTAGTTTTAATATTCATCTCGGACAACTACAATAAATCTTCCTTTAATATGTCTTTTTCCCCAAGACATGGTCTGGGGTTTTGGAAGACAAGCACCACATGATGGGCAAAATAATCAAACCAAGTCAAACAAGTTTCAAAGCTTTTTCACAGTAATTCTAATTTTTCTTAAGTTCTTTGTGATCCTATTATTTCTACTTTCTTTCATGATTTAGAATAAACATGGCTCAATCTTACTTTCAATTTTGTAGATTTATGCCCACTCTTGCCTTTATTTTACAGCTAAAACTAAATATTTTTTTTATAGTCTCATTCTTGTTAGCCCTAAAACATTTTAGGCAAAATTAAAAAAATAAAATAAAAACAATTAAGTGACAATTAGTTTAGTTCAATATTTCTTAGTATGTTTAACCTGAATTAAGCTTGTTTCTAGACTAATATATGCATATGATGTTTCTGCAGCTTTTAATCTCTGAGTTAAAAAAAAGTAAGGTGACTCACATTCATTTCAATAGGATAACATGTTGGTGCTACATATTTTAAATTCTGTAACTCATGATCAAGCTAAGTTTCACCATGTGGGCAAAAGCACACTATATTCATTCTCAGTATGAAACCAACTATAAAACTGTATCTGGGATTGACATGAGTCATTTCTCTGAAAATAGGAAAATTTAACTGGTATACTTTTGATATTTCTTGGAACTGGGTTATCCTATATTAAAAACTCATAATTATAATAATAACAGTACTTTAAAATTTTAAGTATTTTACTGCTGCACACAAAGTCTTATTTTTCAAGTTTATTACAAAGCAATTATTTAATATATGTTTCATCAAAGAAAGTCCCTTGTTACATTCTTTCTCCCCATCACCAGGGAACTCTTTAGTCCCTAGCACTGGGTCTTCTTCCTTACCTCTGGGTCTCTATGGATACTCAGCAGAGTCCAATGCCCTCTCTCATATGGAGAAGCTTCCAGGGACCACACAGTAAGGAAACCTCCAAGAGGAACAAGGGTTTTGACCATTTTGCTCCCTGCTCCAACCCCAATCACTAGATGAGTGGTTGGCAAATGAAGACTCACTCAATAATTTATGAATGAAAGAGTCAACAACTATCATCTCCTGATGGATTTCAGACCCCTGTCATGCCAAAGTTAGCAGCTCACTGTACAAGAACACGGGTCTTGTATAGGTTTTCCTTTCTTCCCTGTGATTCCGTGCAAATGAACCTTTTGTTTTTGGATTGCCCTGAAGTGTTTCTTAAGCATCTTTTCTGTGTATTCATTTATTTTTATTCCTTAGAGTGGAGTACTTGATTGCTTATAATTGGGACAACCTTGATGAACATTTAAGTAAAGGCATCCATCTTGTAAAAGAAGTAATACGAATTAAAGTTAACTTGACTAGGTTATATTCGATATGGGAAAAAATTCTTTTCAAAGTAATCAATGCTTATATACTTTAAAAGAAGATGCAGTTCTTTCTAGCATTATAAAAAGCCTTGTTCCCATCTAAATAGATACAATTTCTCTTAGAGGCTTAAAGTGATAATGGTGCTTCAACATTCTAAATTATTAAAATTTCACGTCTACGCCCTTCTAAATGGGCTTAACACCTCTAATAAACCAAAACCACCAAATGGTTTGTTTTGCCAGTTCCCTTAATTCTACAAGGGGAAATCACTACCAGAGTGACCAGAGGGGAAGAATATAGTATTTCTAAACTAGGAAATACACCAAAGTTCTCCAGGTCTATCTTTATCCAAAACCAGAGCTTGGCAGGATTGAGAAACTATGTATCAAATTGTATGTTCTTTGCTGGCTCTCAAGGTTGCTACAACAAACAAGCATTCTTTACACTACAATTTACTCTTTCGCCCAAAGCTTGTTTATGAGGCTCCATAGAGGAGATATCAAAGAATAAGGGAACATTGTGCCCTTCTGAACACCTGGCTAACTCTTCCTACAAATAAATCATGCATCTCACAGATGTGTACCTGTTTCCACATTAGCTACCAGAGAACATGGAATGCAGTTTAAGGTATACACCTTTATTTAATTATCCTCTGCATCCTTTCTATGCTGTGTGTGTGTTGAGGGGGAGTCATGTATGAGTCTTTATGATGATTTTTACCCACCTGAGCTGGAGATGCAACACCAGGCTTTGTGCATATTAGACAAACATTCTACCACTCAGCTATATGCCCAGGACTGTAAAGTTGATTTTTTATTTACTCCTGAAACTTCCCTTTATCCCAACTCCTGCAACAACGTATTCTCTCCCTTTGTTTATAACTTTGAAGACCTAATCAGGTCCTTCATGTAAAGAAGATATTCAGATAATGTGCAAAATGTATTTTGCTGGAAAATAAAATGAACATCATGTCCCTTTTGAAAGTTTTTGTATAGTAATGAAAAAGATAGACAAAGTGAAAGCTGTGAAAGTTATTGTAATACTAAATCTCACCAACCATTTTGCAGTAGCTTAGAGACTCAATGATGATCCCACTAAGTGCAAAGAATTTATGCTCACTAAAAATTAATAGACTAAAGTGTTATTTTAACAAACTCAAACCTTCTCCCCTATAGGATAATTTAATAAAAAAAAGTATGAAGTATTGCTTTGAATTTATACCAAAGTTATGTTTAAATAGTCCAATCACTATGTAAAATATCTTCAAATTTAATAAGGAAAATTAAAAACATTATCTATGACTGCACATTCTCAAAATGATATATATTGAAAATGCAAACTTTTCTTCCCCATTTTCTGTGTGTGAATGTGTTCATGTACAGTCTAAGTATGTCAACAATTGTTTATTTATTACAATAAAATATGTATTATGTTTACTTACTAATACTGTATGGTTCTTAAATTTAATTTTTTTCACTTACTCTTTCAACTAAAACTTTTTCCATGTTTTAAAATACAAAACATTATTTTAATGGCTGAATAATAGATACAAGATATCAAAATATTTGGATATAAGAATATTTGCTTCCCACATATATTGAGAACATTTGGTAATTTATGACACTGTAAGACATTTCATGTTGAGGCAATACATTCAAAGGCTCCTTGGGAGCAATAAAATAAGTGCCAATGCCAAAATATCTAACAGAAACAGGGACCATTTGTCATACGATCAGTCGGCATAAACTGAACCCAAACGTGGACAAAAGGAAAAAACCCAGGCACTTACTAATTTCAGTTGCAATGATGGTTATGTTATGCCACACACTTAATTCTCTGTCAAGTGGTGTTGCCAGAGTGATCTTCCCATCATCTGCATTAATGTTGAACTGCCTCTCCAGGTCAGTGTGACGGTCGATGGAAAACCTGCAAAACAGATATATCTGTAATCTATTTCAACATTTACATGATCCATACGTTCCATGGCAGACCTTTAGTAATCCTTGGAGAGCCATAGTTGTGAAGTCTAATGAATTGGGAAACTCTGTGGCATCATCATTTGTAAAACAAAATGACCGAACGAGGCACAAGGAACTTAATAATTATTGTCCAAGGAGCAATTAGCTACATATGCAACATGGAGGTCGCAAACTGCCATCAGTTTCAATAGGTAGCATCTTTAAAAATGGATGCTGATGAAGAGTTAATTGGACAATCAATCACATTTATTGGACAGCTTATGATAATTAGTAGTTGCCACAAAATATCATATTTAACAATGAACTCAAGTCCAAAGCAAGATGGTGCCAGGCATCATGTTATTCATGGCAGTTTAAGGTAAATATATTCTTTGTTAAACTTTTTAATTTCTGGTGTCTTCCTTTCCTTCGTTCTCTCTCTCTCGTTCTCTCTCTCGTTCTCTCTCTCTCTCTCTCTCTCTCTCTCTCTTTCTCTCTCTCTCTCTCTCTCATCTTTTGATGATGGTGATTTGCCTTTCTTTGTTGTCATTTTAAGTATGTATTTAGATTTTCTATCAGTCTCAGTATGTAGAAATCAGATCATTGTTGGTCCTTCAGCAAATGTTGTGTAGCAGTAAAATAGATATTTTAATTTATCTATAACACTACCTTGATAAATTAAGAACTTCAAAAGGACTTGTAGGTATTTCCTAAGCTGAAAAAAAAAAACCTTTTAGTTAAGATACATGTTCAGTGTCTGGAGCAAAGTGCTTATCAAGAGTATTAAATATCAAGGTAATATAGAAATCATTTTCCACACCATTTATTGATATCCTTTTTATGTACCAAGATTTGTATTCTGGATATGAAAAACTATATCCAATAATGTTTATGCTTTACTGAGTAAAAAACATACTTAAAAGATTATCTCATAAGCAAGCAGTGAGAGGAGCTAAAACAAGATAAGAAGGAAGTCACAAGAAAGATGTGGGCAATCCCATTCCAGGCAGGAGGGCTAAAGAAATCCTTCATGGTTGAGGTGATCTCACAGATAGTGCACATAAAATCTGTGTTTTCACAATGGTCATCAACCTCAAATCAGAAACATGGTCCCTGGCTAGTTGGTACTGAGCACATTGCATTTTTAAGCAAGGTCTTTATAAACATTTATTTTATATCAAAAGAATAAGCGCATGTTATTCTAATAAATTAGAAAAGCACATTCCCCTAATATTCTATCTGTACCTTTATATTGTTAACATTTTAGATTTTGTTGCAGATTTCAAATATATGTTGCAGATATGAATATGCATCTATTCATTTGTCTGTATATCTACTTATGGGGGTAGCTAGCTAGCTGATTAGATAGCTTGATAGAGAGGTATAAATAAGGGTACATATGAATCATTCCTTCCTCTTTTAGCTATTTGTTTTTTTAGAAATGGTAGGCATATCTTTTATACTAGATCCAGAGGTCCTTAAAAAAGACCTCTTTCCAGGGGTGGGAGGCAAGGAGGAATCAGATAATTACTAGGGAGTGACACTGGTCAATTTACCTTGTTATATTATGTGCATGTGTGAATATGTAACAACAAATCCCATCATTACGTACGACCATAGTGCACAAATAAAAAATGTGAGAAAAAAGGGGGTATCTTTGTTAAATCCTCCCCACCCAGGACAAGCATCATTGAAGAGCTTGGAAAAATATTTTAAAATAGTTAATCTTATGAACAATTGTTTATCGATAGATTCTTTGGACAAAATCATGAGAGATAAAGTTATACTTCTTGATTTAATAATGATTCAGCTACAAATTAAGACAGTGATTTGTACCCACACACCAGACCTTACACCTTCCACCCCACTCCCAAGGATGACTGGGGAAATTCAGAAAGGATTTAAGAATCCAGAGGCAGATATGCAATAATAATGTCCTCAAAAAAATTCTGAGCATGAAGTGTTTATTGAAAATTATTTGAATTTCCTGCATTATGGAAAGAAGACTAAAGGCCATTTTCCTGGGGAACAATAATGGTTGATTAGCCTGATGAGATTTTGAGTTAACTATAAAATTACTGAATAGACATGTGCTTTGTTCCAGATATCACATACAGTCTGACTCTTAAAAAGGCTAAGAAATGTCCAGAGGATTAATTATCACTTTCTGCATCATATTCCTAAATAAACTTTACAGGCATTTCTGAGTGCTAGTAATTTTATTGTCTCATTGTGGTACCTCACACATTCCTGCAACAACCAATTTCCCAGAGGCTACAGTAAACAAGAATCAATCTAATAACTCATATTCAATGAATCCCAAATTGGAAACACACTCCCTGGCTATTTGGTTGGTTTCCAGTAATTGCCCTGAACTTCTAGCCTAGAAGAAGTACTGGGAACAGTGACAGGGTATTTGGAAGTTGGCATTTAAAAACAATGTTGTTTGTTTAATCCCTTATGCAAATATGTGTCATACAGATCACAAACTTGGAGCAAATTGTATCTCTATTATTTATGTATTGCTGTTTCTGAGATAATTAGTAAATTCACTTAGCCTCAATTTCTTTGCTGGCAAAAAGAAGGAAGTATCTATATTCAAGGAGTGGTTGTGAAAATCAAAAATATAGCATAAATCAATCTCTGCCACTTGGTAGGTACCAAAGAGAGGCTCATCATCATTACTGTTGTTCTTAATGCCTCTTATGAAATGAAATCTTAATAAACTTACCCATTTGGAAAGTGGTAAGGAAGGTCTCTGCCTTAACAATTTATAAATGACAGAAAACTGGGAACACATTTTGCTGTTCTTTAACCTCCATGATGCTAACAAAGGCAGAGATGTTTTTTCTCATTTTTTAAAGTTTCAGTTCATGAGACTTTATGGGTGAATTACAAGAATTTATAAAATAGACTATAAATACAGCCCTGTAGTAAGATTAGAGGTAAGAATAGCATAATATTCCAAGATGATACAATGAAAGGAACTTGATAGGAGAGAAATGACTTGGTTTAAAAGTCAGTCTAAAGTCTACATCAACTATATCAAGGAACACCGTGCTGCGTCCTTAGAAATTTCACACCTTGTATTGCCTAGTACACTTTATAACAGGAACTTCCAAGAGCTATAAAACAGAAAAATTCTGGCATCATAGTCAACAAGCATGCATGAAGCACCAAACTTCTACCAAGCACAGTGCTAGATGCCTGTCCTTCTTCTATCTCTCCTGGTTTTTTACACTGTGGTCTCTTGGCAGCCACTGGAAATTGGTTCCATGTTTCCCCACAGATAACAAACTTTGCAAGCTGAGGGGTGTTCAGATTCTTTATATAAATAGGCATAGCATTTGCATATAATTTTCACAATTCTTCCATATTCTTTAAATTATTTATAATATCTAAGGCTATGCAAGTGCTAAGTACCTAGCCATTATCCTGTATTATCTGAATTATCGGATAAGAATAAAAATTTGTACACATTTAATAGAGACACAACCACTGTGCAGGATATGAGGAAGACACGGGACAGAAGTGCAAGACAGAGAGCAGAAGGATCCATGCAATGGCAGGAGGCAGAAGCAGGGCATGCCTACAGATCTCTTCATTCACATGCATTCAGCACGGTGCTTGGCAAGTGGGAAATTCAAGTTTTGCTTTCAGGAATTTTCTGGGTTTCTTTTTTCAGAATATTTTCAATCCATGACTTTTGAAATAGTAGTTGTTTGAAACTACAAGTGTAGAATCCCACACATACAAAGGGCTAATTGTATGAGTGGAAGAAAATAAAATTCTTGGAGACCAGTTACAGGGTTGGGTTCTTCTGGAAAACTGAGGCAGTGTGAAGGTTCCTCCTTCACCCCAGTTCCTGCAATCAAGTCAGAAAGATTTCAGACATGTTAATCAGCATAATAGGCATGAGTTTATTAGAAGGGAAGGGATGGGGGAAAAGGAGACACTATTAAGGGATAGAGGGAGTCCTCTCAGAGAGGAGAGGGACTGCAAGCCTCTCCTGCCTTCCAGTGTTATTGAGAGTCCCAGGTAAGTTTTCAGAGTCTCTCCCACATCCACCTTTTGACTTTTGACAGACATGGTAGGAACTGCATGGATTGCCTCCAAGAGGAGGATGTGGCGCTCAGAGTTGGACATTTTTAAGGAAATTGAGTCTCTGTTTTTGTCTCAATTTCCTGCCCCTTTAATCGGTTTATTACCCTTTGAATAACTCCCATCAACTTTTGAGAGGGTCTGAATGTTTTGGGTATCAGGGTGGTTGGAGATTGTGACATAGTTTCATTGAAAACAGAGTCTGGGAGAACGGGTTACAAGAGATAAAGAAGGTGGTTAAGTTTTTCTTAATTAGGCTGGGGAGATTTTACCATACTGAGCCCTATATTCCAGGTGCTCATCTGTCAGATGAAGCTCCTGTGATTTTCAGTTGCCCTTCGTGGTCCTTCCCTGCCCACCTGTTCATGGTTGACTAACTCCCTAACACCAGGACATTTATATAGCACAACTGGCAAAGAGTTAAGATAGATTGAATACCTACAGGTATAATTCATTCCGCAGTCCATGCATGAAAACAATCTTGGAAGGGGCTTACCTTATTCATGCATAAAATGGGGATATTGTAATCGCACTTGACTCTTAAGATTGTCGGGGCAGTCAGATGAGATGACACATGGGACACACTTCACAGCACACATGCTGATCACTGCAGGAAGCACTGTGCTCTCACACCGCTTATAGGACAGTGACATCCTTCAATTCGTATATGTGTTTTCAACAATCTAAATGGAAAACTTAGACAGAGTGCTAATATTGGAATGTTCCCACTCCGAAATCCATATATTGAAATCCTAGCCTCCAAGGTGATAGTATCAAAAGTGCAGGTTGATCAGGACATCAGGGCTCTGCCCTCAGCCTAGTATTACTTGCCTAATAGAAGAAATCCCAGAGAGTTAGCAAGCCCCCTTTCATGACGTGAGGACACCATCAGAACCTATTAGTTTGCAATTGAAGGAAGGCCCTCTCTGGAACCTGACTCTGCTGGCATGCTGATCTGAGAACTCTCAACCACAGAAATGTGAGAAAGTCATTCTGCAGTGGAGAAGCTGCCTAGTCTAAGTGCTTTGCTAAAGCAGCCCAAGCAAACTAGACATAGAGTCTAACAACTATTTTTCTCGCTTTGAAAGACACTAATGTGAACATGTACAACTGCTTAAGTGTTCACATATAATATCTAAGTCAAGATGATTTGCTAAGTAGGATATTTAGGTTTGAACTGCTCCTGAGTACCAGGATTAAGGGCCTCCACCTTTGATTATTTTTGTAGACCTCTGGATAAACCTTTAATCCAAATCCACCTTCCTATTCTCACAGACTCTGCTCTGTTGCTTGAGGGCACGCCTTGGGTTTCTGACTGCTTCTTCGTAGGCTCCCAGGAGAGCTATTGGCCACAGGCCCCTCACATACTCCTCATCTCCTTCTAATGAATGAGGCTGGATCTCTGATCTAGCTGCACAAGTTCACAACTCGGCTTCATTACTGAAAATTCGCAGAAAAAGATGCTTTGAAGGAAAAGCAGAGTGGGTTAAAAATCACAAATCTGTAGCAATGAAAATCACGAATCTGAAGCAATGGCTGCAATTTTAGAGTCTGATATGCAATGTAAGTTCTCAGGATGTCATGATTTGAAGAAGAAGTCTCAGAAGGAGATGCTCAAATCACTTTGTTTTTCTGGGAACCCTAGTGTTCAGAATAGCAGCAGGTGAAGTGGAATAAACACAACCTGAGAAGTGAGAGAAACCTCAGTTGACTCACCTGGGAGATTCCATGGAAAGTATTCATCTCCTCTATAAACAAAGTACCTAATTCATAGGGTAGTGCTTGGCATTAAATGAGTTGATAGACAGCTCATGTTCGATGCCAAAATAAGTAGATGAAATGATGAACCAGTTCTTCAGTCTGTAAGCTACCTCTAAAAGCCTAGATTGATTATAGGAATGAAAATCCAGAAATGAAACAGTCCAAGTAGGGCTTACTATTGACATCCCTTTGAGAAGGGAAGAATTTCCCAGGTGACTGTAAATATACTCCAGAAATGTTTGTGTTATTTGTCTATATCACTGTTCTTCACTTTGGAAATGTCTCTCACCGCGGGCACCTCCAAAGAGCAAGGCCTCCAAGCTGAAGGAAGAGCAGCTATGTTGTTTTCTAACTCCTGGCTCATCAACAGGGATTCTTCAACATGTAGCCCCGGGCTTTGTTTATATCTCTTTCTTGAGAAGTCTATGCTATTATTCTTCAAACATGTTTCTCTCAATGTAAAATTTATCTCTGGTGTGGGTTTTTCTGTGGTGGGAAATTAAGAGTTGTGAGGACAAACTCTTCTCTTCTTTGCTCTTTACACACCAAAATAAATTCACATAACATCAAAAAGGTTGGCATTTTGCATTACACTTATTCAAAAACTGCTTCTTGAATGAATACATAAGCATTTATTGATCATGGATTATTATTACTATTACCTGTGAAGCACTGGTCTAAAGAAATGTGTGGTAAGTGAATATGGCAGTGAATACCAGTAATCCCAGTAGCTAGGGAGGCTGAGGCAGGAGGATCACAAGTTTGAGGCCAGCCTCAGCAACGGAGTGAGACCTTAAGCAATTTAGAGAGACCTGGTCTGGTCTCAAAATAGTAGGCAAAATGGTCTAGAGATATAGCTCACTGGTAATGTGCCCCTGAACTCATTCCTCAGTACTGAACAAACAAAAAAGAAAAGAAAGATGTGAGCAAGAGGAAAAGAAGAAGGAAGAATTAATTTGAGTCCAACTCTTCATAGTCAAAAGTGAACTGCCTTCTAACTTATATTTTCAGAATCTTAGTATCCCCAGTATTAAAGTCTCCGTTCTTATTTCTTTAGTATGGACACTTATTGAATGTGCTGCTCCTTTGTAGGATTACTTAAGATGTGTTAGACAAAAGATCTTGCTTGAGAAGAATAGTATTCACACTGGAGAATTATCATCCTTCTACAATAAGAGAAACTTCTCATTAGCACAGTGGGAAAGTGGCATGTGAGAAAATGGGATCCATGGGTCATGTTAATATCAATTCTAATGATGGAAGTTTTGAAAATTGACAATCCCTTTCAAGTTCTACAGATAGGTTTAGAAAGTACATTATCCTTGATAACCAGTATTCACAGAAATCCTGTTTAAACGTTCTCATTTTTAATCCAACATATATCCTGCTTAGCTTTAGTACTACTGTTTCTCTAAAGTGGTATTCCTTAGAAGTAAATGCTAAAGACTTCATATTTTACTTTGTGGAATTAAGGATACAAATGCAGGAAAGTTTCTAAGCTAGTTGCTTAGGACGTGGTTCAAAGACGGCAATTTAAAACACAGTGCTCTAAGCAGATACAAGCTTATGTCCACGGTTTTATCTAATTCAAAGCAGATTGTAGAAATCAGAAGTAAATTAAAGAAAATAACTCTTAGGCAGTGGTTGAGAATAGGTTAAAAGGGGTAACTGAATATTATTGTTAGGAAATAGGACACTTTTACATTGCTGCTATTGCTGATATTAAATACAACTTTTTCCTGAGAAATACATTTCCTTGATTAGCACAGTCCAACTACATCCATTATATACCAATGTACTCTAGCCTCCTGTATTGATGTGCTAATGTGTAAAACACTGGTACTTCATATATTTTTGGCCAATGTGTGTGTTTATTTAAAAAAATTTTCTACTTCCTTTTCCTCAACGCATCCCCAATGCCACATCCCCACACTAAGCTTCCATTCCCTGCTCAATTACTTTTTTGTCTACTTTAAATAACTTCTGTTTGTGACAAATTCAAAACATTTTCACAATTTTTAGAAGCACATTTCCAATGTCAAAGCATACTTCCTATGACTTCAGGGCAACACAGACAAGAGCATTAACAGCATTAAGTCTGGAGTTTATACCAGCAACTAGAGTCATCATCATAATAGTCAAATGAATAAATAACAGATAGAAAAAAAGTTTTTGAACTACATTACTCCAACTATAATATTTGTGAAACACCTGATGACTTCTCCAGGGAACAGTCCAATTTATATACTTGGCCCCAAATGACCTCATCTCAAAAATGAGAGCAAGGAGATTGCTTACCTAAAAACATAATGTGCAGCCTAAATGAGACAATGCAAAGTATTCTTTAAATACTTTATTAAGTGCTGATATAGGGAGCAAATGTCTTTATTTGTAGAAACATTCCAACCAAATATCTATGTATCAAACAACAACAAATGTATTTGAAAGATTCTGGTATCTGGATTCCATGTGGACAGAAGCATAATTTGGGGGCAATCCTTCTTACTATTTTTGCACAAAGAATAAAAGAGAGTCACTCAATGCAGTCATTCTCAGGCGTCTTTTATTCGACTTAGTATCAAATATGGAAATCAGTTTCCTGATCCATGTCGGTGGTTTTTGTCCTCTCAGTGTGTATGTTGGTGTGTTGTTTTCCCTTTTATTGTATTTTATATTATTTTATTTTATTTTATTTTATTTTGTACTGGGGATTGAACCCACTGAACCACATTTCCAGCCTGATTTTTTTTTTTTTTTTTTTTTTTTTTTGAGACAGGTTCTTGCCGAGTTGCTTAGGGCTTCACCAAGTTGCTCAGCTTTGCTTTGAATTTGTGATCCTCATGTCTCAGCCTCCTGAGCTGCTAGGATTGTAGATGTATGCCACCATGCCTGGCTTTTTTTTGTTTTTTTTTCTTTACTATTTGTTCCACATGCATTTTGGGAAAATAATATCATTTTCATATTTCATCACTGTATCACCTTATGTAGCATTGGAATAAGGAAAAATGCTCTGGAGTGAATCCTTGACAAATTTTGACTCACAATCAATTCTTCAGTAATTACATAATGCCTTTGGAAATAATCGAACATTTTTTTCCCCAGAGTTAGGAAAAATACCGTATGTAACAGAGAACTTGATATATAATGATGTGATTGCAAACATATAAAAATAGAAAGTAGCATTATAGTCTGTGAAAAGATTAAATTAAAAATTTTATTTTTGTTTGATTTTGATAAAGTTTTAGTGATTGCCATTTACTGTTAAATATAATGCTAGATGTTTTGGAGGAAAATGAACATTTCCAACTCATGGTTTGTCACTTTCCAATTGCTTGGAATGAAAAATGGCAGGTTCTGTAATACAGTAGAGGGAAAGGATTTACATGTGTGCTGGTGTTTATGTGTGTGTGTGTGTGCACGTGTGTGTGAATGTGTCAGGGAAGGGAGTTGATTAGAGAGAGCATGAGGAGGAGAGGCGTCTGTTTAAGAGTAGGGTTTTCTCAGAAAGAATATATAAGCATAATGACATCTGTAGAGAGAAATGCATGTATAAAGCATTTGGGTTTGGGGTTTAAGAGCTACAAATATGTTGGTCAGTTTTCCATTACTGTAACAAATATCTGAAATAATCTGCTTACGAAAAGAAAAATAAAATATTTTGGCCTGCAGTTTTGGAGGCCTCTGTCCATGACTGGTTGGTCTCCTTGTTTTTGGGTCTGCAGCAGGGCAGTTTCTCATGACAAGAGTAAATGGCAGAGCAAAGCAGCTCTTCTCATCACCAGGAAGCAAAGAAAAGAAGGAAGAAGACCTGGGTCCCACAATCCTCTTTGAAGGAATGCCCCAGTGTCCTAAAATATACCACTAGACCTCAACTCCTAAGAGTTCCCTGACCTTTCAAAAGCGTCATGGGCAGGAGACCAAGCCTTTGACACACAGGTCTTTGGCGGATGTTTACCTAAATCATATGAATAAAATTAAGGGCCCACACTAGGTATGATAAAAGTTGAGGTCCAAGAGGTAGGCATGCTATCATTTCTTCTCCCCTCTTTCCTTTCTATCTCATCCTTTCTCCCTTCTTTTATGTCACACCATTGAATATCTCTTATGAGCAAAACATTGCATTAGGTGTCAAGACAGACAAGGCCTTAGTTTATATAAGGAACTAGACAAAGTGAATAAGCTGTTTCAGAGCTGAATGATATTGCATGAAAAAGACAAGGAAAGGACAGATGCATATGTAAAACACTAAAAAAAATCCTATCAAAAGAAAGCAGGGCTGGGAATATAGCTCAGTTGGTAGAGTGCTTGCCCTTCATGCAGAAGGCCTTGGGTTCAATCCCCAGTGCCACTAAATAAATACATAAGTAAATAAATAAATAAATAAATAAACCTTAGAAAAAGAAAGCAGAAATTGACAAGTCTGAGTGAAGGAGACATTCAGTGTGTTTGAACATCACTCAAAAGAGTGGGGTTCAAGTTCAGGAATCAGTGGAGGAAATGTATGAGAGAGGAAATCAGAATGTATGTTACAGACCATGTGAAGATTTAGTTTTTCCTTTGGGAAATGGATGGGGTGGTTGCTCTAAAAAAATACAAGCAGGAATCGAAATCCCAGCTGTGGTGGTAGAAATATGCTCTGTGCTCTTCGATATGGTGACCTCTAGCTACCCATGGCTATTTAGCTCTTGCAAACAGCCAGTGTAACCCAGGAAGTGAAATTTTTGTTTAATTTAAATTAAATCAATTTTATATACATTCAAGAGCCACATGCAGCTTATACTGCCATAAGGGACAGGGCTGATCTAAACTGTGTTGGAAATCACCTGGAAGGGCAACGTGTGGAGAACAAAGGATAGAAGATGGGCAGAGGGGCTGTTAGAATGTTTAATATGGAGATGATGGTGTGTGAGCTAAAACAGCAAAATAAACAGGGTAGTGATCATTTACATGCGAGAAATAAAGGAAATTGGGGAGTCCAGATGAAACACAGCACACTCTTGGATCTTCTCTTGAGTTACACTGTTTTAGGTTTGTTTGTTTGTTTGGTACCAGGAAGTAAACCCAGGGGCAATCAGCCACTAAGCCATGTTCCCAGCCCTTTTCTATATTTTATTTTGAGATAGGGTCTTGCTAAAGCTGAGGCTGGTTTTGAAGTCACAATCCTCCTGCCTCAGCCTCCTGAGGTGCTGGGATTACAGGCCTGAGCCACCAAGTTCAGCACATTTCTTTTCAAATTACACAAATATTCTCTGTCTTTTGTTTCCTGTATAAAAGGCATTTCTGTGTAATTATTCAAATACACCAATTGGGACAAGAGTTTTCACCTTACTATTGGCAAAAGATAATTAAATTATTATACAAATATTTTAAGTCAGGATCTTTGGGTAGTGATGTGAACTTTACCTCTGGTGTATGCCTTTTTTCAGTGGGAGATTAAGAGTTGTGAGGACAAACTCTTCTCTCCTGAAGCCTAACCCCCTTGATGCCATTGACCTTTCCCATTAACCTTGAGTACACAGGAATCTCAACCAGTTTCCAAGGATTCCATAGGTCCACACTGACCTAAGGAGACCAGGGCAATCTGGGATTGAAGAAGAGCCTTCATTTCTCTTACATGTTAATATTTGGAGCTATTGATCATGCCAGTGATGACTTCCCTCTACATGAAAAAAGTCAAATTTGGCAGGTGCTACACAGAACAAAGAATAGAGATGATGTGAAGTGAAGAAAAGCACATTACTATATTGGAGTCTAGCTAGACCATATTCCTTATCATTATCTAGGAATTAATCTAGCATTCCTTATTACTATCTAGTAATATAGTTAATGTTTTTATTTTATCCATCCTAATTTTCAGCCTCTTTGCTAAGCCCTGGATATGAATTTCTTATTTAATTCTCCCTACAAATGGAGTCATATATATCTTTCTGACTGTCAATGTCTACATTTATATAAAAAAGGATAATATGTAGTTTTCTAAATCATGAAGTTGGTGAGACGATGTGTATAATAACCTAACTATAGTATCTGACCTATAATAAACTCTTACTAAATTTTGGGTACCTAGGAGGATGGTGGTATTTGATTAGATGTTTTTCTGATTTTGATCAGAATCATCTATAACACAGAAAAAATTTTTATGGAAAACATGTACACATGACCCCAAATAATAAAAGGGTATTGTGAAACTATATCAAAGCAGGGTTTTGGAAATGGCATAAACTTACATGTGCTTTGAAACTGTCACTGGACACTGGTGTTCATCTATCAAATCCTAAAGCTATGGTAAATGCTGAGAATTAACTGGTGGACAAGATATTGTCTGTTAATGGTTTAAAAACTAGAGATAAATTTTTATTGAAATGATGTGTTTACTTGCCTAATACCCATAATAGTAGCATGAATACAGCATTCCAGTGTTCTGCCATATGTGATTCTTTTTAGGAGATGAAAGTATTTTATAAGCCAGGCACAGTGATGCATGCCTGTAATCCCAGCAGCTCAGGAGGCTGAGGCAGGAGGATCATGAGTTCAAAGCCATCCTCAGCAAAAGTGAGATGCTACGCAACTCAGTGAGACTCTGTCTCTAACTAAAATACAAAATAGGGCTGGGGTTGTGGCTCAGTGGTCAAGTGCCCCTGAGTTCAACACCCCCTGCTTGCAACAAAAAGTATTTTATGCCCCAAATTTCCATCCTTAAAAAAATGCCTACCCCACATGCTCTCACCTGGTCATGTACATTTAAATGAGTGCAATGCCCAAGATCATGTTCTTGCTGTTAAGCAGAGGTTAGCCAGAAGTGCTGTCTCTTTCTCCAGGGAATGAAAGACCCCTTCACCATACTCTGCACACTGTGTTCCTTCTGCACCTGTTGCAAACTCTTGGCTTTGGGGAATTTGAGTATTTTCTTGTCCTTTGTATCATTAAACATATCTTCCATGTATTTGATCCTTCCTAAGGCTTTATATAAATCTTATTGTCATCTACTACAAAGCTACATAATTAAACGGATAATCTCAAACTTGATTTGTACCTGGAGGCCCATTTGAACTGCCTTTCAACTAGGGCCAGTCCATTCTCCAGAAAGCAGGCATCAGACACATGGTAGAACTAATAAGCTTTTGATGGATGGATGGAAATGGGATTTGTCCATTTTTAATATGCGATCTCTTAAATATGCAATATTATGTTTTCCTCTGCAACATTAAGTCAAATCTGATTGTCCTTTATCAAAAAGCAAGGTTGTACAGTACATTGTGTCAAACAAGAATGTAGAAATATAAGGAAAAATAAAGGCTTGGTTGAAATGACTTCCATAAATATTTGAACATCAGATAAGGATGCCAATCTTCCTTTGTCATGATGCAAAATAGGAATTTATTTTGCCCTATGAGTATAATAATGTTAGATATCATGACTTTGCCTACACTATCATCTTTGTTTCTCTCAGAATATAAGCATCATTATTTTTTCCCCTGGAGGGGACATAGATTATACCAATCACAAGGGGAAAAAAATAGCTGTTAACATTCAATTTCATCACTTATCTTTGGTTTTTTTCATCTCAAAAAAAATTTAATGCTATTTTTACCATCTTATATCTTACTTTAAATATTTTACTAATACTTAGTTAATCTTTACAGCTATTGATAATTAATAGGTTTACCATTCCACACCACACTGAAAACATTTCAGACAATTTGATTTACCACTTTGGTGTTTGCTTATGAAAGTGTGTAACAAAAATATATTTCCCTAGGAGAAGACATCATCTGCTGACCAATGTAGTGGCAACCTATGGGATCTAGACAACTAGCAATGTGAATTTATCAAATTATTTCACTGTTAGAATTCTTCTGTGTACCTATCCATGATGGAGATGCACAAGGGCTCTCTAATTCCCTTTAAGGAAAGATGCTGGACATATGTGGTCTGTAGGCAGCCTCCAGCAATCCACTGCTTGGTGTCTACCTCAGTTGTAGGGAGACCATTTCCCCATATGGAAACTGAGCAAATGGAAGTATGAAGGATCTCATTTTTACATAATTCAGGAATCGTCTGATGGGCAATACTCATTTCAAAAATACCCACTCGGTTGGGTCAAGATCTGCTGGGGCTGCATCATAGCCTGGCTCTTCCCTCTACCCATTCTGCTTCTCTCTCCTTGTTTAACTAGGTTCTGATCCCTTATCAACATCTGCTTCTAGAAAGAACAACTGTAACACATGTGTTTAATGGGAATACAAATATGTATAACCCGGTTAAGGTAACAAAGTATAAATGGGATGTATATTACAGTCTCAGACCTAACATGCGTGAACAAACGTCTACAAAATATTTTCAGTATCCCTTGTTGAACACCTACTCTCATACTGGATAATACACGTTAGAGTTTAACATACATACTACAGTAAATACATTCTAAGTGAGATTTGGTTTCAAGCCATCTCATGCTTTCAGATATAGAAATGAGAGAAATGTTACTGAAATCAGAGAATTTGCCAAGGCTTGGAAATTTACAAACTAGGATTTGGTTAAGGCTGTCTCTAGCTTCAGTCCCCAAACCCCCATATAACAGCTATCACTGAGGTCTGTAGAAGGGAAGACACAGGTAAGGAAACAGGGTTTTATCATAAATCCATGAAAGAAAAAGGTAAATTCCCCTGTCAAAGCAAGTAAACATCACAATATTTGTTAGGATACCCCTTTGCAGCCTGTATGGTAGTTATGAGGATTTTCCCCAGAGTTAAATAGAGAAGCCAGATTTGGTTGCCATACTTAACATTAAGTATGAGCCTTCAAGGGTCAGATGGTTACTAAGGTTCTCAGGCACCTGTGAAGACTATCACTTCCCATCACATGTAGCTGTATTTTAATACAAAGAATTTATTTGACTGCTAAAGTTTCAAAAATTATTTTAAGGATCTTGATAGAGTTTGAGTAAAACTTTAGACATGGGAGGAAACTTGTCAAATTACTGATGGAAATCCGCATTTCCATTAGTTTAGCGTAGGGGTTGACAAACTTGTTATAAATTAAGTATTTTAGGTTTTGCCCATCACATTGTCTCTGTCACACCTACTCAACTCTAGACCTGTAAGGCATTAAAGAATGAGGATGGTTGTGTTTCAATTTTAAAAAGCAAGCAGTCAAGATTTCTTCCACAAGCTGATCCCAGAGTGTATATAAATGTAGTCAGATTATTAACTAATAGCACTAGATCCTTCAGTGTGCTCTTTGGGAAGGAAAGATAAAGAAGGAATTTATATAGCCTTTAAAAGAGGTACTGTTCATTCACCCATTTATTAATTGGGTTATTTGTCCAATTAATAAAGGGGCAAGTTAACTGATCAGAGACTTCTCAAAAGAAGAAATACAGATGGTCAACAAATACATGAAAAAAATGTTGAACATTGTTAGCAATTTGGGAAATGCAAATCAAAACTACACTGATAGGCTCCAGATCTGTCCATTTGCTGTCAAATGTCATAAAGTCATTCTTTATGGATCTGCAGACTATCAAGTTAAGTGAAATAAGCCAGTACCCAAAAGCCAAAGGTCAAATGTTTCCTCTGGTAAGTTGAAGCTAACCCACGATAAAGAGAGGTGAAGGGAAGAAGAGAAGTTCAGTAGATTAGGCAATGGGGAACGGAGGCAAGGGAGGAGCCACAGGAAAAGGAAAGACAGTGGAATGAGTCTGACACAATTTTCCCATGTACATAATATGAAACAACACAGTGAATTCCACCATCATGTACATCCATAAGCATGGGATCCTAACTAGAATAAGATATATTTCATGGTTGTATAATTATATAAAAATGGATTCTACTATCATGCATATCTAAAAAGAACCAATTAAAAAATATGCTGATATTGCATTTCATTCCATTCACAATGGCTGCCAACAAGAACACCAATAATAATAAATGCTAGAGAGGATGTGAAGGAACAGGAACACTTTTGCACTGTTGATGGGACTGTAAGTTCATATAACTACTATGGAAATCAGTATGGAGGCCCCTCAAAAGACTAGGCATGGAATCACCATATGACTAGGCTATACCACTTCTTGGTATTTACTCTGAAGAACTACAGTCATCACACTACAGTGATACATCAATACCCATGTTTATAGCAGTACAATTCACAATAGCCAAACTATGGAACCAGCCTCGGTGTCTATCAATGGATGGATGGATGGATGAAAAAAATGTGATATATATAATGAAGTTCCATTCCAGGCATAAAGAAAAATGAAATTGTGGCATTTGCAGGAAAATGGATCAAACTGGAGACCATCTTGTCAAGTATAAAAAGTCAACACAGAAGGTTAAGAGTTGTGTATTTTCTCTCATATGTAGAAGCAAGAGAGGAAAACAAAAAATAAGGTGGGGGTGAATCTCCTAAAAATCAGAGAGAGATCAGTAGAGGAAAGGGTCCAAAGGCTGGAAGGCAGGAAAGGAGGTGGGAAATGCTGGGGAGTGATATTGGCCAAATTATATTGTTATATTGTGTTCATGTACAAATATGTAACAGCAAATCCCATCAATTTGTACAACAATAATACACCAATAAAAAATGTGGTTTTTACCAAAAGATAAAGTTTGCTAAGATCAAATGTGATTTTATTTCTGATGTTGAATGCATCAGAATCTACAGCACAGATCAGCATAGGAGCCAGAGTGTCACCCTGACAAAAGCACAGCCCTCTCTGTGCTCGAGATGTCCTGCAAAGCAAAATAGGAGTTGATTGTCTAAAGGCACTGCTCACATTCTCTTCTTCTTAGTGCACTGCACCTTAGAAAATTAACTTCCTGGGGAGGTCCTAGAGCAGAGAAAAGAGTTCAAACTGATCGAGACACCATATCTTTAGCCCCAATAGTGTTTCTTATAGCAGTGTTGGGGAAATGCTGCCCTTGGAGAAAGGCAGTGTATATCTATTTTTCAAATTTAGCAGGAATAAATGCACTTTTATATGATAAAAAATGTTTTGCTAAACACTGGTTTGCAGTCTCTATATGGAAAATTTATAGGAAGATACAATTCTGAGTCAACTGCAAGTGAAGATGCTATTTAGAGCCACACATAATAAAATAAACCCCTTAGTTATGAATCAGTTATTATATTTCACCGAACTCCAACTGTTTCTTTCTCACTGCTTAATTTCATTCTAGCTTTTGTTATTATGCCTAAAGAAACCATTTTAACATTTTCTCGCATGCACTTTGAGAATCAAAAATTCCATCTACAAGTTTTCAGCTTTTTGCCTCTAATTGCTCCAGTGGTTGCTCTAACGCCTTTAATAAATAATATTACCCCAGTTCCACAAGTCCCAGAATTCTAAGGCCCCTGCATATTATTTATCATTCATCCAAGGAGAAAAAGGAATCTCTGTCTACCCAAAGGATAGTATTGAGAAGGAGAGAGAAGGAAATGAGGGGAGAGAGAATGCAGAATCAGAGAAGATAGAAACACAGTCCAACCTCCATATTCATATCAGTTTCTCTATAGTGTGAGATAGTTCCATTTTAATATATTGGAAATTTGTGGCTATTTTTATTCAAATTTAATTAGTAAACCTTTCCCTCCATGTGACTCAAAAGCTCCATAATATATCATTTTCATATATTAAAGGTGTGTGTGTATATATATATATGTGTGTGTATATATATGTATATATATATATATTATACCTTTACACACACACACACACCCCTTCATTATATTCATATCATTTTCATGTATTAAAGGTAGTTAGATGGAACTGTGAAGGGCTTGGGTTTCCCATGTGCATTCATCCAGCCTCCTTATTATGGAATAAGACCAGGAAAGCAAAGCCTGTGTGATTATAAAGATTACCTGGATAATTGTGGTTCAACTTGTCCAACTGAATATATAAATTAAAATAGGAATGAATGAATAAATGAATTAACATGAATGAATGAATGACTATGGTAATATATGGCATTGTTTATGAATTAATTCTAGAATGCTAGTTGAATTATGTGTAGTGAGTTATTTGAAATAATATTGGAAGAGTTGATATTTTTGAATTGGGAGTTTTCATTATGAAAAATACCAGTGTCCTAAACTCCTTGTATATTGCTATTTGTAATTATTTTTTAAATTGATGCAGTTGCTTTGAGAACAACATGGAGGCTCCTCAAACAATTAAAAACAGGATCTGGCAATCCAATTTCTGGGCACTTATTTAAATGGACTGAAATCAGGATCTTCAAAAGATGTTAGCACTCCCATGTTCATGAAATGTTATTTACCACAGCTGGAGTGTGGAATCAAATTAAATGTCTGTTAACTGATAAGGGGATAAATAAAATGTGGACTGTAGATACAGTGGAATATTATTCCACCTGAACAAAAGAAAGAAATCCTGCAATATGCCCCGATATGGCTGAGCATTGGGTACGTTGTGTAAAGTGAAGATTCCACCTATATGATGTACCTAAAGCAGTCAGAGAATCAGAAAGAAGACTGATATCAGTCAGGAGTGAGAGGGGACATGGGGGATTGCCAACTAACAAGTAGAGTTTTAGTTGACAAAGTGAATAATTTCTAGACATCTGTTGACAACATTGTGCCTATAGGTAATAATACTCTATTGGGCACGTGAAATCCTTTAAGGGAGTAAATCTCAGATTCTAAGTGTTCTTACACACACACACACACACACACACACACACACACACACATACAGTCCTTGCCAAAAACATAAATTATTTTTAGACTGTGGAAGAAATTAATCAATGCAAAGCCTTCAGCCCAAATTAACATTAAGTTGTATGTAATAGGAAAAATTTCAACTGTAGCTTCATTGGAAATCATGACTACAAGGAGTGTTTTCATGAAAACAGTTCATTAACAGTCAGCCTGGTAACTCAGATGAATTATAAAAATGCCAGAATACCAGGCAGAGAGAAATGATGCAAGGCTCTTGTGTTGAGTGGGCACTTACACTTGAGAGGGACCAGGACAACAGAATACTGTGGCCACCACAATCATATGTCAACCTCTTGTTTTGATTTCTAAATGACTGTCTTCCTTTCCTACTTTATTTAAACAACTCATTTAATCTTATTTAAGGTGAATTTTCTGAAAGAAATAGGAAGTGACCACCTTATAAACAGCCAGATGCAATCTCAACCATGGTGATACCAAAACATGCTTGAAATAAATATATTAAGGGGGCTAAAGTGCCATAGTAATTTGCATGAAAGCCTCAATTTATTTTTAAAACCTACTCTGTGCTTGAAATTTTTAACTGAAATATAAATAATTTGTTGCAGAGAACATTATTTTCACATGTCTGTCACAAAGTATGGGCTCAGTAAATATCAGCTGTCTTTATCCTACTCTCACTCAAGATTCTATAAACTAGTAGAGAAGGCAACATATTAGTGGTTAATGGTAATAAGAAGCTTGGATTTAAACCTTGCCTTCACATCCCTCTGCTTTATCTCCATGCACAGGCAAATTTTCCATTAATAGCTTCAGATTTCTTTTCCAAAAAAACTGAAATCATCCTAACCATTTTCCAGTGTCTGCAGGGAATAATACATAATAAATAGAACTATACCTGATTCATCAAATGAAAATACCATGGTTTCTGCATTAAACTTCTAGATCATAATATGATTCACGGCCAATAGTAACAACCTGTCCAAAGTAGCTGGACAGATGAGCAAGGAATACACAGCCATATTTAGTTAACTCTGCAGAACTGATTTATTTTTCTTCTTTTCTGTTATGTATGCTGGATTTGATGAGGCTATTTAGAGAATGACGTTTATTATTCAAATACATTATTCCTTTGAAACAATAATAAGGTGTGTAGACAAGATGGTATTACAAAGATGAGGGGAAAAGAAAGGAACTGTGTCATACAGGTAGAGAAAAACATTGTGTTACAGAAAATAAATTTAAGAAAAATCAGTTCTAGAATTTGGTTTGGAGTGTTCCCCAAAGTTCTTGTGTTAAAGATTTGCTCATCAGCCTTAGTCACTATTGGAAAGTGGTAGAACATTTAGAAGGTAGGGACTCATGCTAAGTTAGGTCATTGGAGCAGGCCCTTTAAGGGATATTGAGACCATGGTCACTTCTGGTATCTCTCTTTTTGCTTCCTGAATACCATGAGGTGACCAACCTCTTCAGTCATACCCTTCTGCCATAATGTACTTTGCCACCATAGGCACAGAACAATGTGACCAAAACCTCTGAGACCAGGAGACCAGATGAACCTTTCCTATTTTAAGTTGATTTTATCAGGTACTTTGTCACAGTGACAGAAAGCTGACTCCCACATCCAGATCCACTCTTAACCATTTGTGTAACATTGAGCAAGATAATTTCTATCCTCAGTTTCCTCATTTTTTAAATGGGGGTATGGCTATACATAATATCTCAGAGAGGAGTTAGAGAATAAACTTAGTATATTAGTACAGTCCCTGACACATATTAAGAATTCATTGGTTAACAATATTTACATCAGTAGCAGGGACACATTAGATTAAATAATATTAATTATTATACTAGTTAGCAGAGAGCTTAACAAAAAAATAGATCATTCTTTATACAGTTAGCCACTTTTAGTAGAACAATTCTTGGCTAAAATGAGCATGAGGTTTTTAATTTACATTTAAAATGTAAAGTTGTTGGTGGTTTACCTTTTATTAACTGGTAATTCTAATAGCTACAACACATTATTTAATAGCTTCATTTAATCGTTTCAGTAATCCCGTGAGAAAGATGTTATAATCCCATATCAATGAGGAAACGGAACCTCAGAGAATTCCAGGGATGAACAGTCTGATGGGAAAGCACACGTGATACAGTGTGAAACTCTGCCTAAGCTAAAATGCATCATTTTTAAAATAATTTAAACAACTTTATTCTATATTACTCAGAGGCATATAGAATTGCAGAAATAAGCAAATACTTAATTAATGTTCTTGTGTAGGGTAAAGATAAGACAATGGATTTTGCTTTATGTCACTGTCCATTTTTCCCTGGAAGGGAATTTACAGACATACAGATACAGATACAGATATAGAGACAGGTGCATGAATTCTAAAATGTATGATATTTCTAACTAGACAATGCGCTCTCAGAAGAATCTCATAGAAGCTGACCAACCTGTAAATGGCTGTATGTTATATCAGGGCAGTTACCCACAGTAAATACCTCTGTCTTGCTGGATGGAAAAGCAAATACTATCGTAAAACATAAATATGTTCTTGTGAGCACATGAAATATAATAATCCTAAAGAGAAAATAATGTATACCTGTTACCCTACATTTCTCTGAATATCTGTGTCTTCTAGTTGTGTTTTAAAAGGATAAATAGCTGTCAATCCATCTGCTAGGCTCATAAGGAACTATGCATTGCTCTGGCTAGTCAGGAAATTTGATTTTCTACAGAAATTAACCAGTTGTGCATAGACAGGGGAAAGCTGCTCTCTGTTCAGCAACCATTGGGGAAGGGGTTTTAGCAACACAGAACAGATGCTGAAAAGTGCAGCTGGCAATTGCTATGTTCTCATGTCATGGAGTCAGTCCACCTCATATCAGGACTGCATGGGGAGCACCATCTGACTGTCACATCAAAGACCATTGTAAATGCTTTGAAACAGCAACATCCCTTCTTTGTATGAAACTATAGATGTCTAGGAGCTAGTACTTGCCTGACATCTATCAGAAGCACAGATATGTCTGTGTCACCAATTTATACTTTATCTGTCCATCTCTTCCTGGTAACACAGTCTCAAATCTCACTTAGTTTGTCTGAAAATGAAATACTTCTAAGCCAGATGGTTGTTGCTGACCAGCCTCTAGCTCCCTCTATACACAACCCTCTCCAAACAGTGACAATAGCAAAAGTAGTAGTAACAAGGAAGTACAAGAAGAATAATGGCTTGATTCCCTGTGTACTGGAATTATGATCAGTAAGTCTCCATTTATTTTTCAATTGAATGGATAGATCATTCATTAAATAAGCAAAAGCATGTGGGATTTTATGAGCCTGGTTTTAACCCAGTTCTGCCAATTCACCATGGCATGAAAAACTCCTCAGACCTCACCTCTAACTGATGAAGAACATGCCTATGCACAGCAGGTCATGAATAAGTGGAACCATGGACTCCATGTTTGGAGTGTGTCTGTAATCACCCCAATATCTGAACCCCTATTATTCCTCAGGACTTGTGGCTTGGCATCTCCCTGAGTCTTTATGTGCTCCTCGCTGCCAAGAGTAGAAACCTTGTCAAATTGAAGGCTAAAACTAGCCCCAGACTGATTTCTCAGTTGAACCAATCTTGTTTACTTCCTTTAGAGTCTATCTCATGCTTGGAGATGGATGTAAAACGAGTAACAATTTTTCCTCTTTCTGTGTTCCTTTCAGAGAAAATATAGAAATACAAAAAAAAGGCATATTCGTTTATTTAAAATATCACTATCCCCATGTATAAAAATATCACTGTCCCTCTACATAAAAGAATTCCATCATAAAGTCATTTCTTAACTTTACTAGAGATTCAGAAAATAGATGCCCATGTAAATTTGTTTTTCTGAATACTTCTTGCCTTTCCACTTAATATTTGACACTTCAGAGATACAATTCCCTTAGCCAAATAAGGGGCACTGTTTATGTCTACAGTATGTGGAATTCCTCTAAACCTGAGAATGATCCCTGGGCCTTTCCTCATCTTCTCAGTTTTATCTTCCCTGGGAATGCATTCTTCTTCAGGAAGTTTATTTGAATCCCTGTGGGATGTACTATAATTTATCATCCTAAATTTGAAACTCTTGTGTTAAAAGAGTATTCTGGATATTAAAATATTTCCCCTATGTTAAAATTCAAGTTATTGGGGAAACTGACTAATCTGCAGGTTTTCTCTCAGCCTCTTGGATTTAGACCTTTGTGAGTAATGAGAATTTAATACATTTATTAAAAAGTGAATAAATAAAACTTCCAGAAAATTCATTGTCTAGAGTTCCCCTGAATAAAGTAGTTGGAAGAATAGTCTATCCTAGATATTTGTGACTTAGAAATTGAAAGTTGGGTGTGTGTTGATATCTAACATATAGATTTATTGAATGATTCCTTAAAATCCTATTCTTCTACCTGGTTCATCCTCTCTCTCTCTCTGTCTCTCTCTCTCTCTCTCTCTCTCTCTCTCTCCCTCCATCCATCCAATAAAATTAAGACAATATTTGAAATTTACACTCAAACATCATTAGCCGACACTTCATCCTTGGAGACCAGCATACAAAGTATATAGATTTTTTTAGTATGTATTTGAAAGGAAGCTTTTAGCTTGAGTACCTGTACTGTCATTTGGGTGATTGGCAAAAGAGAAAAGATATTTACAGTTCAGCAGAAAAAAGAAAATAGGATTGAGCCTCATTTCTTTAAAATAAAGACAGAAAAGCTTTAATAAATGATTATTTCTCATTCTGCAAAATGTTTCTGAGCAGGAAAAATGTAAACAAAAGACAATTTCAAAGTGATAGAAAAAGATTTTTGTCTAAAAGATATGCTGACCAAACAGAAATGCCCATGAACTGAGAAGAAGCTAATTTCAAAGCCAAACACCAAACAGAAATAAGATAGGAACCTCTGAGTGCGTTGACAAAGCAGTTTCATGCCTCTAAATTCTAATATATAATTCACTATAACTGTTGAAGAAGACAAATGAGCTTTTGCAATGCTAAACATAATAAAACAAAAAATATAAAAGATTCACCTGAATGCACTGCAAAATACTTGGGATTTTGCATTTTCATTAAGTTTTCCAAGAACTGGAATAGGTTGATTA
Source organism: Sciurus vulgaris (assembly GCF_902686455.1). Taxonomy (NCBI): domain Eukaryota; kingdom Metazoa; phylum Chordata; class Mammalia; order Rodentia; family Sciuridae; genus Sciurus; species Sciurus vulgaris. The sequence continues at coordinate 23,517,378 of NC_136478.1, read as the reverse complement.
ATTTTGACATTTCTGGTATCAGACATCTTATGAAGCTCTTAGTAGGCACACACTTCAATTTGCATATACACCCATATACACATGCACACCGACACACATGGAGAGTATGTGTTGACAGAAATTCCTTTGTCACATCATCCTAAACTCAAAGGCAGTCACTCAGAATGTGTACCCAGTCACATTTTGTAATGATTTGCTTGTCATTTGAAGTAGTCACTATTTCATTTAAAAGAGAAATACCTTATAGGACTGGATGTGATATCAGGGTCACGAGCAGTCACTTGCCCAATCACAGAGTTCAGAGCAGCATTTTCATGAACTTCCAGGAGGTAAGTCGGTGAAGAGAAGACAGGAGGCTCATCTGCATCCTCCACGACAATTTTAACCGTTGCTGTATCTTTAAAGGGCCCCCTGCTGCTGAAACGCGGGTCAATATGGACATTGGCTGCCTCTACCTTCAGAGTATAGGATTTCTTGGTCTCAAAGTCCAGAGGCTGTTAAGAAATGACAAAGATGAATGCTTCACTAATGACCACAGCAGCAAGAACAAATGAGTATAATGCTGATGGATGAAACTTATGTGCATTTAAGCCCATTTGTGAGTCTTAATGGGATCACTCTCCATTCCTCCAGATTCAACCTGTAAATTTTACAGGCATTTATTGATATCTGTTTATTATACAAGCTCAGTGAATCTAATCTCCTATTGTTTTGTTTTGTTTTGCTCATTTCACTTGGAATTCGCAAAATATTCACAGTCATGAATTCTGCCATCAAAATTTCACTTCAGAGTCATAATAAAATTTTACTGGTGATAGCATGACCTGCATACTAATCAGTCAGTTAATCAGGCCTCTGCTGGTAGGAGATAAGGCAGCATTCAACACAATCTCTATCTGGGAAGAATATTTTATCAATTCTGCAACAGTGTGTGAAATGTAAAGAACTAGAAATAATCATTGTTTAGTCCAAGGAGACATTTTAAAGCATAATTTAGCACTAATCCTCACAAAGAGTGTTTCCTTATTTTATTTCCAAAGCATCACTACTCTACTGATTATATAGTTAAAGTGAGGTTTATTATTTTTAGGGCATTGTGCAAAGGTCTTTATTGTAAGTGGTGTGCTATGAAGCAGGTGGGCATATAAAGAAAAATCTAGGCAGATACAAGCCTAGTTGTGTTTATATTTAAAAGACAGAAAGTGAGTGTAGTATAAATAGAACTTTGAGTGTGCACCCACCAACCACTTAAAAAATGTGCAATTGCTTCACTCTACCATTACTGAAAATATTTCTGACATATTAACACTTCATTTCTTATCAGTTCAAGAGACTTTTGTCACTGACCTAGTACATACAGGGAGGTAAAAGAATTTAGTCCTTTTAAATACACCAGAGATCTGTCTGCATCAGAACCATTATAGCCCAATTCTTGGCAACTTATAATACTCCAGATTTCAAGAATGCAAGACTGTCAAGATTCAAGGAGATAGTTACGTCTGCATAACAATTTCTCATAAGAAACAGAACTTTAAATCTGCAATGCAGATTTTTAAAAAATAAGAAGCTGGAACACAAACTACCATCAGGGAAGTCTTTCAGAACTCTGATGCAAGCTTAAATATATATTCTTACTTAAAATTTTTGTTTTGATTTTTATATTTGAATTCAGATCTAATAGGATTTACCTTTTTTCCCCAATATTTGCTAGTAAACAATGCAAACACTCACTTCCCTGTTGATTCTGAAATTACTAGGCACAAGTATATATGTAGGAATGTATGATTCAGCATCAGCATATTCACAATTTGTCAATCATCCCTACTGTAACAATTTTCAATTTCAAGGTCTTTGTAAAAAATGTTCAATATAATAGATTCTATTGTTAATTTTTAAATTTTATTTTTTATTGACAATAATTCTGTACAGTTATGGGATACCATGTTATGTTTTGACCTAATGTTTATATAATGGAAAGGTTCATTCAAACTAATTAACATATCTATCACATCACTAATTGTTTTCAGGTTTTGTGGGGAGAGAGAAGAATATTAAAAACCTGGCAATTTTGAAGTACACAATACATCATTATTAACTGTGGTCATTGTGTTGTACTATAGGCCATTCAACATTTTATTCCTCCAGTCTAGTTGAGAGATTAGACTCTTTGTTCAGTATCTTCCATTTTTCCATCCCTCCTACTCTCCCAAACCTTAGCCTCTGCTAAGTCCCCAGGTCTTCTCCCCAGGATTGCCCAGAGAATTTCTGCAATCACTCATAGAGGGACTGTTGGTGCATGAAAGGAAAAGTGGGAACGCCTGCACCTTGTTCCCTGATTTGCTTCAGTGATAAGTACAGACCAGAAGTCTTCCATGCAAGGAGGGCCAGATGCTTAGCTCACATAACTATGGTGCACCTAAATATATCCTAGTGTCATCAGATAAATTAGATGGACCATGAATTGTAAACTATGACTCCTTACACATTGTTCTCCAAAGTAAAATACATGTGTCAAGGTGTCAAGGCACAGAGTACATGCTTCCAATTTTATGAATAACAGTGGCTTAAAAAAAAAAAAAAACATAGGAAACAGCTAATGTTTCAGTTTATAAAATGGACCCACCTTTTGACCCAGTTATCCCACTCCTCAGTTTATAACCAAAGGACCTAAAATCAGCAAACTACAGTAACACAGCCACATCGATGTTTATAGCAGCTCAGTTCACAATAGCTAGATTGTGGAACCAACCTAGATGCCCCTCAACAGATAAATGGATAAAGAAACTCTGGTATATATACACAATGGAATACTATTCAGCCATAAAGAAGAATAATATTATGGCATTTGCAAATAAATGGATGGAATTGGAGAATATCATGCTAAGTGAAATAAGCCAATCCCCAAAAACCAAAGGCCGAATGTTTTCCCTGATAAGTGGAGGATGATATATAATGGGGGCGGGGGTGGGGAATGAGAGAATAATTGGGGAACTTTAGAATATGTAGAAGAAAATGAGAGGGAGGGGGGTACGAAAAATGGTGGAATGAGACAAACATCATTGCCCTATGTACATGTATGATTACACGAATGGTGTGAATCTGCATTGTGTACAACTGTAGAAACGAAATTATATACCCCCTTTGTGTACAATGAATCAAAATGCACTCTAGAAAAAAGTAAAAGCCAAATAAAAATAATATAAAAATAAAAAATATAAAAAAAGCACCTTATGGCAACAAAGGATAGCAGTTAATAATAACAATAAAAACTACATTAGGAAATGCTAACCAAAGACAATGTGACTCTGGATCATTCAGTAATTGACTCAAGTGTAATTATACTAAGCTCCATTTCAAATATGAGTTTTTAAATATTTTGCAACTCTGAATATGAAACTGAAGTCAAGATCCTGGTCTGAAGACAGTGTTGGTCAACAGAAAGTGAAAATAAATGCACCCATTTTTTTTCCTCAAATTAATTTTTAACATATTTTATAGAAAAATATACCCTGAAAAGTCCATGTTTCTATGGTTAATGACACTTCTCTGGGAAATTTTAAGAGAAGGATCATTGGGAATAATAGATCTTTGTAACATAAAAAAATCACATAGTAAATCATATCAATGACATGCTGATCAAGACAGAGGGGAAAATTATTGGCTCCCAACAGTAAATCCCCGGATACCTTCTCATTCATCTGTTAAAAATTTAGCATGACCTACTTCATGACAAAGACAGGTAGAATGATATTCAACAAAGTTGTGATGAGGATAAGAATATGTTTTCCTCACAATGCTTTGTGCTCATAAAATAATGAACTATGTTTTATACATTCCTTATGAATGTATATTTTATGATAAGTAATACAAATGGAAAAATGAAAGAAATTTTTCACATATACCAGGAGCAACAGGTTGCTGGCAAAAGCAATCTCACATTGTCAAAGTCCAGATTCAGGACATTTTTTTCTCTAATGGTAGCCCTACCCCTAAATTAAACCAAAATGGAGCTTTATTTCATTTCCAATAAAGATTGGACTTTTAACCCAGTTTGGAGCAGCCAGTAATAGCAGGGTTGGCCTTCTCCTTAGAGCTCCAGAGCTGGTCAGGATATCTGAACCTAAATGTTCTGCCTGTCTTTGGGTTTCCTGAAAGTTCAGCTTTCAATAAAGACTTGGGGAAAATCTCAATATAGTTTGGAGGGTATTTTAAACAGCAGCAGTACAGAAATGGGAGAGTTATACAGGGAAAGACTAAAAGCTATTGAACTTGTCACCACTGTGGGGCAACTGAGACTTGCTTCCACTGAGAATACTCTTAGCAAACATTAAGCAATATACCTTAGAATACTAACTGCCCATCAATTTTTGTTCCCCATTGGTTGAGAGTTCCCTTCTGGGCATTGACTTTCTTTAATAGCTGGAGTGCCCTGTTCAAAGACTGAGTCAAATTTAGCTTTCCCCAAGCTCTCGTGGCTTAGGAAATATCACTGAGGCATAGACAAGGAGGGAAATAACAAATAAGATGGGAGACCAGCACCATCATGGTAGCTGTTTACCAGAGCTTTAGCTGAAATGTGAAGTGGACCCAACAGATTAGAGGTGCTAAAAGGATCCTAATAGTCATCGTGTTTTACAGCAAAAAGTCAAATGCCTACCAGCTCTAAGATTCTGTCAGTCCACTCAAATCCAACAAATTTCAAAGCTCAGATTTATAGGTGATATGTTAAAGATGAGCAAAACCTTCCTTAGCTTACCTTTCTCAGTCGTATAATGCCGTCCTGGGCCTGGGCATCAGAGGTGATTTCAAAGAGTGCGGTTCCATCTCCATCAATGATATCATATGATGACTGTGCATTTTCACCAATATCCTGGTCGTTGGCCTTGACCCTTCCTATTGCAGTGCCAAGAACCACATCTTCTGGTACTGAGAAGTGATACAGACCTTAGAAAAGAGTAGAAATACTCAGTGCTGCACAAATTCTAGAAAGGAAGCCATGCACTTCTTCACTTAGCAGATATGTGTTAGGTGCTTTCTTTGTTCTGGACATTCCTGCAGATGCTACCAAGTAAGTGATGGAAAAGATGAAAATATCCCCTCACCTTGTGAAACATATAATATTTTAAATAAATCAGAGGCAAATATTTCCCAGAGTAGTGAACTCTCTTTGCAAGATTCTTCTGAGATATGGGATTTGTTCAACCATGTTTATCAGGTATGTATTTGGAGCAGCTATATCAGAATATTAGTGAGTCTAGGAGAACGTTCCTTCCAATTTGCTGTATAATCACATTGACTGCCTGTGGGAATATTCATTGTTGCCCAACATAAAATATTAAGTTAATTTCAGCTCAGAAAGATGCGATGTGTAACATACTGAAAGTCACTTTTGAACTTACTTTTATATTTACAGACTTGTAGACCGTTTTTGATAAAATCCAATTACTAAACTTCTGCTGTGCCCTGCAGCAAGCTGTTCAGACACAAGAAACACTCCTCCTGTTACTAATGTCCTCATTGCTCTGAAGACGAAAATGCTACCTTCAAAACTCCCTAGGCAAAATACAATTACAGTGTATTTTCATTTTCCTATGGGAACAGTAAAACATGTCTAATTAGTGGCATTTGTCCTATTTTTATTCAAATGGCTTTCATTGTGATGTTGTTGTCACTCACTTTCATTGGTAGCCTATAAACTGATGGTGCTCCAAACACAATCCCTGGTCATTACCACTTTAGATCACACCTGCCCTACATCTAACTGCCAGCTCCTGCATTTCTTTGCCTGAGGGATTCCTCTGGCCTTCAGATTCCATTTTGTCCACTGCTTGTCAGACTGGAACTACCAGAGCACAATGCCCCTGCAGAAGCAGCCCTCAAAGACTCACAGGAGGTAGTATATAAAATCCTAGGACTTTCCATTTTTCCTTTTCTTTTCTTTCTTTCCAATAGGCCAGATTTCCTCCATGAGCTAAAGCTCCATTTACACATACTGGTAGCTCTTTGGATTGTGCACATACTTGGTCTCTTTATCCTCCTCTCTCTCTTTTCCCCACTGCAGCTTAATGGAGCCATCTATAAGTTCAATTACTTATAACCAAATTCTTATCTCAGTATCTGTTTCTGGAGAAGTGAAACTCAGGCAACCAGAAAGTTTTAGACAACCACAACAAGGAGCAAATAAACATCCAATGGACTATGAACCCAAAAGGAAAAATTAAATCTGGAGAACATCACCAAATTCTAGTGTAAATTCCATCATGGAATTCCTTGTATAAACTAAGGCTCATTTTGCCCAATATAACAAGATTGGTTTAGTTGATGAGTAAAGTTTCTTCAAGCACTAATACCCTTTCTCTTAATGATGAAATAAAAATATCTCTTAGAATCATGAAGTTATGGGACTGAGGAAGAAAAACATTTTCCAAATGGTTTTACCATAAGTAGGCACTGAAAATCATCTTGTGGAACACAAGTCTCCCAATTTGGTCATAATTGGTGTAATGATTCCATTGCTTTCAAACTTTATATTCCAGGTAAGCTTGGAGATGATCCCTTTAGGTATGCTTATTAAGTAAATAAGCCAGCCAGGTGCCTCACCTTGCTGCCAGACCTACATCAGGGAGCATTGTGAAACCAAGCAAATGGAGCATTCCTTTATCCATTCGATCCTGCTCATTCTCATCATCTCTATCAGTGTGATCATACTTAATAGTTATTACTGCTAAGAAAGGGACTTCTTTTGAAACTTATCTGCCACTGTTGAATTGAGATAATCATTTTCTGAGAAAGAAGAATTGCACATTACACCATTAACTGTAATGGCAACTGAATAAGGAACAAAAGACTGGGGGAAAGGCAAGGGGAAGGTGCTCTCCACTTCAATAATTTCTTTTAAAAGGGTTGCATTATTGTCTAATTTATGAATGGCAAGATGTAAAAGTTCTAACATTTTTAATGAAAATGCATCTCTATTCTTTTTGCTTTGGAATTCCTTCATATAAATTCTCAAATGTACATCAAATGTGTCATTTGCAAACTCCATCCCTTTCTCCTGTCTCTTCTCTCTTCTCTTTTCTTTTCAAAGAACAATCCTCCTGTGATGTTTCCTTTTCCAGTAAAAAGCACCTGTGGGCGTCTAATTTCTAATATCACAAATAGGATAACCCACTTTCCTTAACTGAAAAAGCAATCAATCATTAGACTTTCCCCATGATTAACTCTGAAGTATTGACCACACCTATACTTTACTCCATCACTTCCACTACTACTGCCCTTGCCTGCAGAGCTACCATAATTGTTTGCATGAATATTTGCAAATATCCTTTTAACTGGGTACTGTGTGCAGAAAACATTGGAGGAAGGCCAGATTTTATTTTTTTCTGATTTTCCTTGAGATAAACTTTCACTTGAATCAAAATCTTTCAATGAATTTTCACTGATCTTAGAATAAAGTTTGTGGTATGTAAACTGACCCACAAATCCAAGTCTAGCTAATTCCTGTCTACACTAATTCTCCCTGTTGCCACATTCTCACACTGGTCCTTCTAACTCCAGCTATCACAAAATCCTTTCTGTTTCCATACAAGGTCATATGCCCACTTTCCACTCAGATGTTCAGTGCAGCTTTATTCACAGTTGCCAAGACAGAGAAGCAAACTAAGTGACCACTGGTGGAAGGCTGGTTAAAAAAGTTGCAGTGCATATATACAATAGAATATTATTCAGCTTTAAAAAAGGATATCTTGCCACTAATGACAACATGGATCAGCCTAGAGGACATTAAGTCAAATAAGCCAGGAAGATTAAAAAAAAAAAAATACTGTCTAATCTCACATATGGAATCTTAAAAAAGTGTATAAATATCCACAGTACTCAAAAACATCTTTTAGCTACAATGTCCATTCTCCTTCCCCTGATTTTGTATGTTCTAGCTGGTTTCATCTTGTTCCAGTTAATCCTATTCATTCTTCATATCTCAATTTGAGAGTTCTCATGTCAGAAAGACCTTGCTGACTCATTCCTCTATGTCACATTACTTGGATAAATGCTCAAACAAAAAACCAGTGTCTCAGGAGAGTATAAGAAAGTTGGAAAATAGTGATTATCTTCCTAATTCACTGAGTTGGCTACCTATAGTGATATTGGGGTTGCTCAGGCAAAGCACAGCCTCAGCTATAAGAATAGAGCCAGTCATGGGTATTGTCCCTCCCAGTGGCATAAAGGAGGCGTACATGGGTGGCAGCAAGTTTACAGTGTGTTTGCCTTCCCCAACACAGACACTGGGCATTTAGTTTCTTTTATACAGCAACAGAAATAGTAATTGATCAATATCTTAGTGGTATTTTCATCATTATCTCAAGCTCATTCTAAATCTCAGTTATATACTACACACTTGATATTTGGAAATGTCCCCAATGTTCTTGAATTTGATAAAATGGAGATAGATTTGGTATGCAGGACAGTTGTTCCGTGTGGAGGGATATTTTTTCATACTATGTAAATTAAGTACTCAATGTGTGCTATTGGTTTTCAGAATGTCACTGAAAATTATAATATAAATTCAAGTGGCAATATCATATTTATATTCCCAACTAGTGCAGGAAATCAACTTACTCTGTGCAAATTTGGGAGGATTGTCATTTACATCAGTAAGGGTTACTGTGAGTGTTGTGGTCCCAGACAGGCCACCAGAGTGTCCACCCATATCTTTGGCTTGGATAACAACCAGGTACTCCTCCTTGGCTTCTCTGTCCATGTTGGGAAGGGCAGTTTTTATAATAGCTGAGGGAGAAAAAAGGAAGACTTTCAGGTGCAGTGCATTCCACAATGTATGCAACACACACAAACACACTCAAGTGCTTATATCACATGCTCACTCGGATATTTTCCATTTCCTGTTGACATTTAACTGATCTCTATGAAACCAACACTGAGAAAGATTGTAGTCAGAGATGTCTATGGATAACTTGGGAAAGCACATTTTATAATGCATCCAAAAGAACTTGTGAAAATATACATTAGAAAGTAAACTGCCTAACAAATTAAATTATAAATCATATTATAGCCTCTTTCCACCAAGGAAAACCCTGGAAGTGAAAGAATTCTACAATTTATCATAGACCCCAGTTCCCCTACAAGATGAGTGAATAGACAAATAGCTTAAAGGCTCTAAGGTTAAAGATAAATTATTCTGAAGCTACAAATACATTAGAAAGATGAAAGAAATAAAAGCATTATTAGAATCAACTCAGATGCATAAAACGTCAATAAGAACTAATATACTCAAGTTTCCAAATGTTAAGGTACTATTGAATTACATTTATGTTTTAATGACTTAGGTGTATCTTCTACTATAAATATAAAACATTGTAAAGCACAGGAAGCTATATAAAAGAGAAAAGCAAGTAAAACAAAATCAATCAAATAAGATAAAATTATCCATGCTAAAATTTTAGAGTTTTTTTTTTTTTTCTGATTTATTTTCAGGCTTCCTGTGGGTCTCTGTTTCACTAGTTATTTAACATTCTAGTTAAGGATTTGAAATTTGCTTATATAACCCAGAAGTTATTTTGAAAATCTTTATTTAGCTCTCTTTCTATGGCCACACCTTCTTTTTTTCATTGATAAATATTTCTGACATTCTGATATACATAATTATAAAGCCATTACGTGCATACACACACAATGTGCATACATGCATGGAAACATTCAACCACAAACATGAGCATGATAAGACATTTTCCTGAAGTTGTTCTTTCCTAACAATGGAAGTTTTTGTGAACCAGTACACAATAGTGCACATCAGTACTTCTTACACCTGCACAATTTTTCATTTTATGAATATGCTACAAGTAACTTAAGCATTTCCCAATTCCCACATTGATGGATATGCCAGTTATTTCATTTTTCCCATCTTGAGCACCTATAAGATATATTATCATGAATATATTTTCTACATTCTAACTTTGTGTCCTAAGGTGTCAACCCATGTTATTAAATGCCCATAATAAAAATATTATGACTAGCCCAGTATATTCCTATCAAATAGATGTGTATTATATCTCTGGTTCAAGTGAAAGAAAGCTATCAAAATTAAAGACAGTATCCTTCCCTTACACTAGCCCCAGAGACACCATAAATGTTCAATTCAAATTGAAGATAAGGTACTCTTTTGGCCACTTCTGAAACTATAATACTATACATGTGGTGCGCTTGTGTGTGTGTGTGTGTGTGTGTGTGTGTGTGTGTTTTGGACATGTATGCTCTAATTAAATCATCTGTCTGTAAAAGGTTTTTATGGAGATCAAGTTCCTGAATCTGAGCAGTAAGTAAGGTGCAAGAGTGATCAGGGAAATCTATTCCACCCAGTCCCTGAGCAGGCTCTGGGAAGAACTCTGAGTTCTTATTGCTTTATTAGACCTTGATGCCACTTTCCTATCAAGATTCACCAGACAACACTCAGTTTGATACCCTGGTTTATTTGGGAACATTTACAGTAATTAATGATAACTTTAAATATATTTGTTTCAGGATTTGATCATATCAATACAATTTAGAGATTGTACCTATATGGTTAAAAACAAAACAAAAATAGTAAAAGTAGAAATACTGCAACAATTCAGACTTAAAGGACTGTAAAGCATTGTTGAGGGGAAAATAGACACGCAAAAAACACCTACAAAAAAAATGAAAAAAATAAAAAAAAAACACCTACAATGACCACAAAATCTCATCATTAATATGCTGAGACACCAAGGTAACTATTCTGCTGTGAATTTGTATTTTCTTAACCCAGGATATATTCATCATGGACTCAACTTATGAATGGTAATAAAGTTTAGGTAGCACTGTATTCTAAGGTTATCACCCACTGAAGCTATACATTGGACTTTGGAATTTGACATAGATTTTCTAATAATCACGGGAAAATGATATAATAATATCACAGGAAAATAATAAGGTAGTGATATTTTTCAATAAAGTTAACAGGGTCAGATCCATCCATAAGACCTCTAAGTTTATTTGAGTAGAAGAATGCCTGCAACTTCCTCAGAGTCAGAGCAGATTAAAATGTATTGTTCTCATCATTTTTATGTATATTGTAAGGCTAAAAAAAACCCACTTCATTTGTGATGTTACTCAGACACTTGGGATTGAAATAGTTTTGCGGCTAGACTCAAAATAGCATACCTTGTTTAGTGTTGAGTTCTATCAGAATGGGAGTGAGGTATCACAGTGGAGGGCCCTGATTATCAAATAGGACAAGAAATGCCACATGGGTCTCTGCCAGGTACAGAATTTCTCTATGTACTCCAGCCTTGAGATGTGCAGTTTAATGCCACCTAAGTTTCCCCTATGCTGACAAATTTGAATCCCCTTATGAAGGAAGGTTCCTTTATAACTGAAGTTAAACAAGTTTGGTTTCTTATTCTCACACTTAATAGCTTCATGAGCATTGAAAACAATTAGGAGACCCACCAGGACTCAGTATTCCATCCTGTCTAATGAAGAGTATAGCCAGCTTTTCATGGTAGGCATTCTAAAATTATGTAAGTTAATTTCATTAAATTTCTTGACATATAGTGGTAATACAATCATGGTGTTTCCTTCCTCCTTTCCCTAGTCCCTCCAGAATTTATTAGTGTTTATCTAGATGGTGTTTTCTGAATGTTCTCCAGTTTTTTCTCCATGTCCACTATCCATCCTCCTCTCCACTTACTCTTGTCATGAAAGGGTGAGCTTAAAAAAATGCTTCAAGGAACTCTCTTATCTCCGACTTCCTTTTGGGTTCCACCAAGCCTAGACTATCCTAGGAGACTATGTACGAAGCAGGGAAAAGTGACAGACTCCTTAAAAACATTCTTCCCACACCACTCTAGGCATATTATTTGTTATAGGTTTATTATGATAGGTTCTCATTTCCTCGTTCCTTAATTTCTAAGAGTGATGATGTTGCCTCTGTTGTAGCCTTTGGGATGCCTCATTGACAGTCTTTCCTAATCAGGTCATGCCTTGTCATTAACCCTTTGTTAAATTCTCTTTAATTAATCCAGTTCTAGAAGGGCCCTAAAAGACACATTCAGGAGACTGGTGCTTTATCCAAGTGTCAAGTGTATTGCCAGTATGACCGTTCTCAGTACAAAATTCCTTGATGTGATAATGTCTTGTGGTACAGAGGCTAGCTCTTGTGGAGCTGGGCAGGTACATGTTCAGCCATCCATCTAGGAGTCTTCGCAGTTCTCCTCTTCTACACCTCTGAGTAAGTTTCCTGATAGCAAAGGCAATCAGGGAGCTTCTGTGGGGTTTCTTCAGCACATGCAGCGCACTTCATTGGCTTCAGTTCAAGCTATACAATGAACAGCCTGAGCCCACTACCTCTGGTCTCAACCCCACAATTAGCAGTAACTCATTAGAAAATCCAAGACAGCATTTCTGGAACTTATTTTGTTTTTTGTTGTCAGCTACCTTGACTATGCTATGAAGGCAGGACAGGAAAAACCTCAAGTACCCTTGATCTTTCTGTTTTTCTTTGTGTAGGTCTTAGCTATATATAACCATTGATATTTTTATTTCTATTCAAAAGGCAGATCATTTCCCCTACTAGATATTGTAAGATATTGATAACCTCATAAAATAGAACATTAAATTTGCATTAAAACTCTATTTCTTCTCCCCTGCTTTGGCTCCCATATTAGTAGCTTTAAACTGTTTATGGACAAGAAGGACAACTTCCCTATTGTTAAAATCATAGTTTGTACCTAAACTGCCTAATATAGAGCAGAAAATACAGTGATTAGGGCAGACTATTGTTCCTCTTGGATTGGAGAAATCCAAAATTTTGACCTATGAATACTAAAAAGTGACTTAAGTCCTCCATTAAGGGATATTTCTTACCCATTTCCATCTCTGGATTTTAAGCAGTCAGATAGGAGATCCCTTTCATCTCTTTGCCAAATAAATTAAAAACATGTTTTGAACATTTTAACTTTAATAATTTTCCATTGCCCAAGACCTGAAGAAGGTTCCCTCTTTTTCACAGGAGGTGGGCAAACAGCAGGAGCGTTCATATCCCTCTCCACGCTGACAGTGACACACTTCCGATGCCTGAAAACACATTCATGAGCTTGTGTGTGGTTGTTTCCATTACATCGACATGATAACAAAGTAGGGATTTCAGTTTTTCAACAAGCGGTATGATGAAATGCTTTTTTTTCTGGGACAATTAGCAAAATTTCCTCATGTGGATACTTCAGAAATAATCTCATAATAAGCAAAATCAACCTAATTCTTCTTTTAAGCTACAGAAATTCAAGTACAACTTTGAGTTGATATCATTAAATTCATCTGCTTATACTTTTCTTTTTCTAATTTTCATAAATTTCCAACTCAGCATGGGTTCCAGGGTTTAGATTTAGACTTTCCCATAACTATCCAGGATTGACTAAGTTACTAAGTCATCCCTGGGACAAACTTGTTTTTTAAAAATGAAGGACCCAAATGTTCTGTAATTTTGAGAAGGTTAAACCACAACTGGTATAAGGATCCAAGATGGTCTTGCTAGATTTGCTGCAGCATTAACTCCATAGGATGTTTGAATGAAGGAAGTGAAGTATTTATCCTTCAGAGAGTTTCCCTGGGACCCCATCTGGAAAATCTAATCGAATCGAATAATGAATGAGAATTCTCCGTTTTCCATAAATAGAATGCAATGAAGATTTGATCCTGGCACTAGGGAGTAGCATTAGAAAGTTAAGGGCTGGGAGGTGAGCCCTGTTAGGAGGATTAAGAAGTGAAAGATCTTGCTCTGAAACCATCATTTACTACCTTTCTGTGAAGAGATCAGCATGCTCGATTCTCCAGTATTTAAAAGACACGGTTTTATCATCTCTTTATTCAACCCGGTGGTGATTTACCTGGTGCAAAAGTTTAAGAATACAAACCCTAGACTGGCCTAAGTTCTTCCTAATGTTAAACAGCTCTTCCTTGTTCTTATTCAGGGGCACTTTTGATTAGAATCCAGTTTCAGTCATCTTGAAAATGTAAAACTTTTATGTTCTTCCCCCTTCCCATTGTCTTTGGTGCTATCATTTGAGAAGCATTTTGTATCCGACGCGAAGACTTCTTTTTATAATTTCTGTGATATCACCAGATTGAGAGGCTTCACGAGAAAGGCAAGGAGATGCTGATTAACTCTTTTGTCATTTTGAAGGCTGATTACTGTAATTCACTCGTCGCGGGTCTCCCAGATTGTGCTGTTCAAAGATTGCAGTTGATATAAAATGCTGCGCTAGACTCCTCTTTTGAATAAGTCTTGTTGAACACATTATCCCAGTTATGAAACCACTAGCTTTGTTATCCCCAGAAACCCTTGGCAATTCAGTGCACAATTGTTATCTTACTATCCCTGATAAAAGGGTCTTTCACTTGTGAGGTTAAGTGATTATGAATCACAAAAGACGAGTTCTTTGGGAGTTCCTATACTGTGCCCATACTTTCTGCTGGCTCTGTGGTGTTCCACATGCTATCAGTTAGGAAGAGTAAAAGATACTCAACCAGAGATTCATCAGCACATACCCATCATTCCACTCAACATCTTTCCACAGAAATGGCAACTCTGCACAGGTGTGTCAGAAGCGGAATGCTTAGACAAGCGTATTAGAAAACAGATCAACCTCCATACTGCTAAAAGAAAACTGCATTCCCCTTTCTTTGCGACTAATAGTTTATCAATTAGATCGACAGGTAGACCAAGAAGATAGATAGATAGAAAGCAGATAGACAGATAAATGGAAAGATAGACAACTAGATAGTTACATAAAGATAAAATGGCCTGGATTTGGAGAAACTATGCCTAATTTAGATGTCCCTATGAGTCCCCTCTTTTTGCCTCTGTGCACACTATCAACTCTGCATCAAAAATATTTTAAGAAATAATTGAGTCTCTAATGAACCTATAGATACTTTTTTCTTCTCAATGTTCCCTAAACAATACAGTATAAGAAATATTTGCATACCATTCACATTATATTGGGATTTATAAGTAATCTACGGATGAATTAATGTATATGAGAACATATGCATAAATTATATGCAAGTATCATGCCATTTTATATGACAGACTTGAGCATGTGTAGATTTCAGCATCTGTGGGGAGTTCTAGAACCAATCCCCTATGGATACTAAGAAATACTGCACATACCTGGTGTCTTTTTAAAATATAACATCATTAGAAATACAATTGGTAAAATGGATCAGGAATGGAAAGTTCACTTATACAGTTTGACTCAATATTTTTAAAACTAAGAACTTACTCTTATATTTTAAAAAAATTATTATGTTAAAAAGATCATAATTTAAATATTAACAATAAAGAAATATGATGTTAGTGGTTAAGCGTATAGAGATCAAAGGTGTGCATTAAAGAAGCAAGCATTAAATACTATATTACAAGGATTCTTTAGTTACAGAAAAATGTTCACATTCTAACTTTTTAAACTTATCTTCAGAGATAATCTATGTCTTGTTGATTCTGTTATGTACATGTAAAATTTTTAAAGGAAATAAACACAAATGTAGCTTGATATATTTTTGTGGAGGCCCTGGAACTTCTCTGTCTGCAGAAACACAGATCTGTATGTGTTAGAGAATGGGCTCTGGAGTTAGATAGATGAGAACTTACTGTAGTATGAGTATTATCAATCATGTGATCACGGGCATGTCACCAAAACTCTATAGGCTCACCAATCTCATATAAAATATGCTATAAATTGTCAAAAAGAATCTAAGGTAGGTGTTATAACATGATAAAAAGTCAAATGTTTTACTTTCTACATATGTACACACATGTGGATATATATAAATCTATGTAAATATATACTTATTTTGTATTTATGCTTATAAATATATGCATTTGAATACACATATACACTAACCATATATGCAAATTCATATAGTTTTGCACTTTCATTTTTTAATTGATGCATTATAGTTCACATTAAAGTGGAAATCACTGTGACATGTTCATACATGCACATGATAGTTTTTGGTTAACTCATTTCCCTTTCTCATCTCTCCTCTCTCCCTCTATTTTCTCTTCCTCTACTCCACTGTTCTCCTTTCTTTTTCCATGGGGTTTGCTCACCCACCTTTTAAAATTTCCTGTTTCTCCTGAGCTTCTGAATATGAAAGGATATTTAGCCCTCGACGTTCTAAGTTTGACTTGTTTTGCTCAGCATGATATTCTCTAGTTCCATCAATTTGCCTACAAATGACATAATTTCATTTTTTTCACCAAGTAAAACTCCATTGTGTACATATACCACATTTTCTTTATCCAATTGTCTATAGAGGAACACATAGACTAGTTCCTTGACTCAGTTATTGTGAATTGTGCTGCTATAAACACTGATATGGATTGACAACTAGAATGCTGACTTCAGTTCTTGTAGATAAATAACCTCAGTGTAGGCTAGCT
Source organism: Sciurus vulgaris (assembly GCF_902686455.1). Lineage (NCBI taxonomy): Eukaryota > Metazoa > Chordata > Mammalia > Rodentia > Sciuridae > Sciurus > Sciurus vulgaris. The sequence continues at coordinate 23,500,901 of NC_136478.1, read as the reverse complement.
AGGTCATATTTTAGCTACATTTCTGGTCTTGTAAGGAATCTCCATCCTTGTTTGCAAAGAGGTTGTACTAATTTGCAGTTCCACCAACCACATGAGTATAACTTTTGCCCCACATCCAAGCCAGCATTTATTATTATTTATATTCTTGATGATTGTCATTCTAACTGAAGCAAGATGAAATCTCAGTGTAGTCTGATTTGCATTTTCCTGATTGCTAAGGATGTTCACTATTTTTTTCATATATTTGTTGACCATTTGCATTTTTCATTTTGAGAAATGTTTATTTAATTAATTTGTCCATCTATTCATTGGTTTTATATGTGTATATATATATATATGTAATTGTTTTTTGAGTTTTACATATGTTCTGGATATTAATCTGTCAGAAAAATAGCTGGCAAAGATTTTCTCCCTTTCTGTAGGTAGGCTTTTTAGGCTTTTATCATGTTTTTAATTATTTCCTTTGCTGTGCAGAAGCTTTTTAATTTGATGACATCCCACTTATTGATTCTTAGTTTTATTTCTTGAGCTTTAGGAGTCTCATTAAGGAAGTCAGTTCCTGAGCTGACACATTAGATTGTTGACCCTGTATTTTCTTCTACATGTTGCAACATTTCTGATTTAATTCCTAGATCTTCACTCTTCTTCGAGTTGATTCCTGCCAGGTGGGAGATAGATATCTAGTTTAATTTTTCTGCATATGGATATCCAGTTTTCCCAGTACCATTTCTTAAAAATACTATCTTTTCTCAATGTATTTTTCTTTTTCTTTTTTCTTTTTTTTCTTTTTTTTGCTAGTTTGACAAAGATCAGATGACTGTTTCTGTGTGGATTTATCTCTATGTCTTCTATTCTATTCCATGGGTCTTTATGTCTGTTTTGATGCCAATCAAAAACCATGCTGTTTTTGTTACTATTGCTCTGTCATATTATTTGAGATCAAGTACTGTAATACCTATAGCATCTTACTTATCACTCAGCATTGCTTTGACTGTTCTGGGTTTTTATTCTTCCATATAAATTTTAGGATATTTTTCTAGCTCCATGAAGAATGTCATTGATATTTTTATGGGGATCACATTGAATACGTTTATCGTTTTGGTAATATGACCATTTTGACACTATCAATGTTGTTTATTGATGATTATGCATAGACATATATGTGCATACAGTACATATATGTGCAAATTCACATACTTTGGTACTTTTGTTTTATAAATGTGCACACAAACATGCATATGAAAAGTAATATTTATTTATTTTGCAGTGTTAATAATTAGCATAAGTGTATGCTCTTTTTAAAATTAGAGTCAAATATATTATAAGAGATGAACATCCCTTGCCAACTCCAAAAAGGTAATACCAATACTCCATTGGTTACCAGGTAACAGATATATATTCTGCATTGAAATATCTACATGATTTCTTCAACACATCTTTTACTTGCACTCTGCACAGCAAGTACCTTCAATTCTCTAAGCACTGTCCTTTCTTTACACTTGCCACATCCTTTGGTGCCGGTACAATTTCATGTGGATAATGCAGCCTAGGTCACTTTTTCTGTATGCCTGTACTATCCCTCTTAAAACTTCATTTTTCCTTCCTGGCCAGCTCTGACATTCAGTCTGGAAGGCTTCCCAGGGAGAACTAGTTGCCCTCTTCATTTTCATCTACACATCTTTTCTAGAAACCTCCTTAGAGCATTTCATTTTGTGTTTCTTCTCCTTTTCACCATCACTTCTACACCTGATAGTAAATTGTTGTTTACAGAAATGACATCTTATTCACCCTTGTATGCTCAGACTCTAACATAATCCCTGACACACACTATGTGTTTTAGTTTGTTTTTCATCACTGCAACCAAAAGACCTGACAAGAACAATGTAGACAAGAAGAAGTTTGTTTGGCTCCTGGTTTCACAGGTTCAGTCCTCCGTCAGTCCACTCCATTGCTCTGGGCCCTGGGTGAGGCAGAACAACATGGCAAAAGTGTGGCAGAAGAAAGCAGCTCAGAACATGGCAACAGGAAGCAGAGAAAGTTGTGCTCAGGGGGACAAAATGTAAACCTCAAAGGCAAACCTCCAGTGACTTACTTCCTCTAATCACATCCTACCTGTCTACAGTTGCCACCCAGTTAACCCATATTCATGGCCCAGCACACTGAGTAGGTTAAGTTGCTCATAATCTAATCATTTCACCGATGAACATTTTTACATTGTCTCACACATGAGTTTGGGGCGGGGACCTTATATCTAAACCATCACAGCAGTTTTTCTATAGATATGTAGAGGGAAGAAACTAATATAAACAGAAGAGAGAAAGTAGGAGGGAATACAAAGAAATGGAAGAAGAGAAAGCAGAGAAAACTCATATTTGGAACATTTTGAACTGCTTTGGGGACTTAATTATTAAGTATGAAAGCACTTGATAAGCACTAATAATTTTTTCTGTCTCTGAGAACCAGAGATGTTTACAGAGATAGTCACACAATGGAGGATCTGACCCCAAGTCTACTGCCCTCAAGGATGAAGTGTTGTTCCAGTCCATGACAACCTGAGAGTCACAGGTTAAGGTTATAAATTGGCCGAAGGAACAGCTTAACACTTCAGTGCATGCCAGTGAGGTGGGTGTGTTTTGTAGACCAAAGAACCCGTGGGTTACATTGTTTCTCTACATCTTTTACCCATTTCATAATTTACAGGTGAGTTATTAAATAAATGTCTCTGTATAAATTCGAGGTGCAGTGTTCTAATATTTCACATATCCTCAGGAATCCTTGATAAAGGGGTAGCACTGATGGACTATGCATCCTAGCAATATTTCAAGAACTTCATTACTTGAGGATGAATTCTTGAAAAAACAATTACCTTGATAAATATGCTTCACCAATCAATGGTGCTCCAGTCATGTTACTTTTGAGGTCCTGTGGTTATTTCTCTAGGTAAATGTATAGTTACAACATCCAAATTCTACTATAATAGATGATAGGAAAACTTAAGTCCTTTTCCAGAATTTGAAAATGTAGTATCATATGAGTATTAGGCTGTGAAAAGGGTCTTGGGGAAAGTACCATAGACTGTGGTTGAACAAGGATTCAAATCTGTCTCTAAAATTTTGCTCTTGAAATATTAATAAAATAATATGCACTCTTGCTAAAAAATCTCCACAGAATGCTTAGTAAGATGTTTGTCCAACAATCTCCTCCTATGCCATCACAGCATCTTGATGAGTCTGATAGATGACTTTTTTCCTACAGGTTTTATGCATTAACCTCTATGTGCCGAGCATCATTGGTATTTGAGCATTTAGTTTTTGCTAGAGAACAGCAGGCTTGAAAGGTTTAAATCAGACCACTGAGGATCATTCAAAGTGTAAAAATTGCTTCCTTACACATGGATTTCCTGTTTTATAAAGAGGTATGTCCTTATACTAAAAAAAACAAATTCTTAATTATCACACTGTACAGATCACAGACATGTCTATATCCAAATCCATATGGAATAACAGATGAAATCTTGCAAATGAATTAACAATCATCCTCCATCTCTTTATTTTTACATACAAGGTGCATACTGGCTTTAGCCTATGACTTTTTCCTATCCTGGCTCTTGGATTCCCCTGTTAGATAATTCTGCACAGGCCACTGTTTCCAGTATCAAAACATGGCTAGCCAATAACTGATGCAACTTAAATTGCCAAATTTGAGTTACATTTAAATACTTGTAATTATTCCTATTCAGAATTAAGGTGAAATTTCTTTTCCCCTAAATGAAAACACTCCCGGGGACTCCTCAATCAAGTGGAATTATTTCTGTGAAGAACATGATGGCACTATTCTTTCCTGAAGCCATAATTCCAATAACTAATTATATGTATAAGAATGGATGGTTCAAAAAAGCAGAGTGAAAGTTGCTATAAAATTGAATGCTTTCTCTTAGCAATTCATAGCACAAGCAGATAAGAACAGTAGGGTTGTCGATGAGATAAAGCATGTGCTCTGGTTTTGCCTACTAAGAAATGGAGCCAGAATTAAAAACTGAATCTAAATAAAGTTCAGTTGTTATTTTCAACTCTTAAAATTCTGTCTCATTTATAACTTGGCGATAGAAACACCCACCTGAGATTATATGAAATAGTACCTAACATAGTACTATTTATGCTAACAGATTATAACAGTTATACTCAAAACAAATTTTCAAATTGGTGTTATCTCCAATTGTTAAAATGGTCCTCTTGCTTCTCATGCTAGAGGAACCCGCTAGCCCTAGATTTCAGTCAGGCATGCCGTGTCATATTGATCATAGCCTGCCAAGTAGGACATGGTTTTTAAGAGCCTGGATTTGATACCACACATTGGATTTGATTTCTGGCCTTTTCACTTCCAGGCGCTATGAGTAACCTGGGAAATTTTCTTAACATCTCTGTGTGCCTGATCTCTCTTTTGCTTCATGAAGACAGTTTGTGTCCTATAGGCTTTTTATTTTAAGATGATCATTAACAAAGCTTATGAGTGTGAAATATTTAATAATTTAAATAATAGTAATTAGCCTATCAGTACCACAACAATGACAACGACCCCCAAGGTCACATGTAGAGCATAAGGTTGTTGCAAAGCAGGGCAACAGTTGCTTCTACTGCCTTGAAACAGGTCAGAGGACACAGCTATTTCAACTACTTCCATCGTGGCAGCCGCCTCAATGGGCACCAGGTATGTGTGGACGACTGGACAAATCCTCCTCAGTAAAAATGAGGAGACAGACTGAACTAACAAGAAAGGTTTTGCAGCTACCTACCACTCTCCTATTTCTACTGGTTTTTCCCTTGTCAGTCAAAGAAGTTTATAAAACATTGATACACACAAAAGTAAAGGTGTTCAGGTACTGAGAGGAGTCGCATGCAAGAGCCACTTCAAATTCTGACAACTTCATTCTTTCACAATAATTCAAGGTATCTGTATACTCATAACTAACCCAGGATAATCTCCTCACACTCCTTTTGTTCCCTATGGTCCAATATCCTCCTCCAGCCTTTTGTTCCATTCTGCAAATTCTGCTTTTGAAATCCTCCTACATTCTTCTTTGGGGTACAGAATCTCTTTCTTCCCAGCACTGTGACTTCCCTCCTTTCCTTCACATTATCTCGAAAAATAGAATTTGCCTCCTCCTCCTCCTCCTCCCATCAGGTCTCCTCTCAGACAATGCTGCTGCTTGAGTCCCACTTCATCAGACTGCATGTCTGCAAGACATGTCACCAGCTTAGTGGCACAACACTCTTGCCTATAATCGCTGTTTCTAGTTATGGTATTGTTTTTTTCTTTTTTTCTTTTTATCTTTTTGATATTGGTCTGAAAAAATCATTGGTACTCCTGTCATCGATACCTTTATGTGTCCATTTACAGGGCAAAGAAGGTCCATGGGACAAACAAAAAGAAAAGAAAAAAAAAAATAACCTAAGATTTATTTTATACAGAAAGAAGGGAAGAATCTGTATGGTAAATCATGGACAAGGACTGAGTCTGGCATTTCACAAGTATTTATCAAGCAGTTAATACATGTCAAGCACAAGGAAGGGTATAGGGGACGGACTTCATAACCTGCACACTCTGAATGAGAATGGCGTGTACAGGCCTATGAAACAGAAGAGCCAGGCTCCACATTCATGCACTGTCTGGCCTTCCCCCTTTACACGTGTGGGACAGAGTGCGACTCACTTGCTAGAGAAAACTCTGAGATGATCGATAGAGTCTGTAAGACTCATTCATTATCAGTGATTCTCATATATGGAAAGAATATTTTTATTATGATTGACCCAGGCCTTCTGTGGATGTTGTCATCGAAGTTATGATTATGCCCCATGACAGAGAGGCAAGTTTAGGGGGATGGATCTCTCTGTTCCTTCAGGACTGAAATAATTAGGCCAGTATAAACAAGAGGCCTAGTCTGACCTTCCTAGGAGGCAAGCCGGAGGCAAAACCAGTTAGAGTGGAAAGTGAAGGAGAGGTTCTAGTTAATAGAGTTACCATACAGAGGGTTAGGAAGAGCAGGTTTTATAAATAGGTTGTTCCCTTTGTGACAGTTGTCAAACTACGTCAGAGCACGGCTTCTTCAAATGCATTGAATGTCTTATGCCTTTTGTTCTTTATATTAAAATTTAAATACTATAATAAATATGCATTTTAACTTTGCACTGGGATTTTAAAAAAATATATGATTTTTCCCTTGAATTTTGCATCCTGATTTTTATCAACCTGTTATCACTCTCTGTTCCTTCCTTCTTTGGCTATTGTGCGTCCACTCCTCTGAATGCCTTTGTCTCAGTAAATCTAAGTGAAGATACCTGTTTTGGGAATAAATATTTGGTATGTGAATATGTGGGTGAATGGAGTTCAGTCAGTCTCTAAATGCCACATCTTTCAACTCAATTCAGTAGTTATTCACTAATTATCTTCTACTTGTCGGGTCTGGGTTTGGCTGGGGACTCTGCCTAGGGTTCCCTACAGCACAGATACCCACTGCAGGTGGGAGACAGGTTCCTTCCAACTCTTAGCCATTCGTGGTAATGACAAGGTCTGAGATTTTTCTATTTAGGCTTTGTGTTTTCGTCCTCAGGATACAAAGATCGCAAGCGACCACCGATTTCTGAGAAATTTGCAATCACCACTTGGCTCATCATCTCTTATACAGTGTAATACAAAATAACATACCCGTTAGAGAAGTAACATCTATATGTGCAGATGAGTGTAAAACCTATCAGGAAAGTCATGATACAAAGAAAGCAAACATGGACTGAGATCAAGGCATAAGTGTGTTTCTAACTGACATTTCTGCTTTGGGTGATGTTGTGTATATCACTCACCCTGCTATCAGAATTTCACTGACATGTTACATGAAGAACATTAATATTTTTGTCTCTGAGATCATCAAGGGATTCAATCAGGAAAAAAAAGGCGGGAGGTTGCCTGAAAAATATACATTTCTTACATCTTTGAGTTATGGTAAAACAAATTACTCAGTCATATTGCTAGTCAGTGATGTCAGAATCCAGAATTTTCAAACTCCAAATTCAAAAGTCTTCTCACTAAGCAGTGGAATTTCTTTATCCATTCTTGCCTAAAATGTACATTTCCTGAGAGCCCAAAGAGCACATCAAAATACATTGTGCCATAAATAGAGGCAGATTGCACTGATTACCAGGATCTTTAATCAGTTTATTTTTCTTTCTCTTTTGCTAGAACTTATTGCCAAATATTCCCCCAAAGGACTCCAAAGACAAGGGGAAGCCATTGATTATTTCTGAACCTATCAATCATTCTTTCCATAGCTGTTTGTCTGATCATTTGATGTTCTCAAAGTGTAAAATTAGTTGTTGTTTTTTTCTTGAATATATTTAGAGGCAAATAAAATTCCATAAACCTCCTGGTCTTTATGCATGCAAATGATATCATATAATAAAGGAATTCTATGGGTTCATTTCTAGTATAGGTGAACTTAATATCCAAAGAAAAACTATGAGAGGGAATCAATAAATAAATCAACATTTGTTTTTTCCTTTGTGATTTTTCATACTGTGTTTACTCTGTCAAAACACTCCTAACTTAGCTCTAGTTTTTTACACACCCACAGCAGGGCAAGAGAAGTCAAGTTAACTTCTACTCCCTTTAGTTCTTCATCTTTGTGTAAGATTGGATAATGTCATTCAAAGTGATGGCCTTTGAGAGAGTATTTCCAAGGAGATAGGCCCTGCATTACGGGTTGAAGGTGTAAAGATAAATAGGGCACAGGTCTCTTGTCCACCAAACAATGATGCAAATACCGCAACACAAATTCAACAGCTGCTGAAAAGCAAATTAATGCCTTCCTATTTGAACACAGCTATCATGTTGTGCACCACTCTCTTGTAACATCTATCAGACCAAATTTTCTTTCTACAGATTCTTTTGTTTTTATGTTTGAATCTGCTTTGATTTCTTCACTTTGTTGAAATTTGGTCTCCGAGGCTTTAAACATCCTTTTTACTGTAAAAATATCTTGCTCAAAACTTTCCCACTCCAAAATATATGACTAACACCTTGCTTACTACCCTGAGCACTTTGATAAGTACCACCATACCATATATAAGTTTTTCCCATCATTCTATGTCATAAAAGGGTAGTCCTAAAATAAGAATCTCAGCACCTACCCCAGTTGCACATCATAGACAGTGTGACCATGAGCAAGTCACTTTATCTCTTTAATTCTCTCTTCATTTGTGAAAACAGCACTATAATATCTTTTGTCCAATGTCAAATTACTAGTGAGAGTTCCCTGAACAGCCTTTGCAAAATAACAACCACTCTCTGTTGGCACTCCTATTCTCTCTTAGCCAACCATCAAAGCCTCTGCCTACATGAATTCCACTAGGAGCAAAAAGACAAAAAACGAATTGACTTTTCCTGTGAATCAAAGTTGACTCAGCCCCTAAAACAGTACTTGGTAAGTAACAGTCTCTCAGTGAATTTTAATATTTTCATTGACTCAAAGCTTTAGTAAATATATTTTTCCTCTATGAGCTTATAAGAAATTTCTATGGTTTGACTGTTTGTCCCTTCCAAAACACATGTTGAAATTTAATTGCCCCTGCAACATTATTAAGAAGGCAACTTTTAAGAGATGATTTGGCCATGGTGGCTTAGTCCCCAGGAATGGATTAATGCTGTTAACGCAGGAGTAGGTTTCTTTAAAAGTGACAAATTTGACCCGCATTTGTCTTTTACTTTTGTCCGTCTTTCCCTTTCTGGTAATTGGTATCTTAATATGCAGTAATCAAGACCCTTGACAGATACAATGGCCTTAATCCTGGACTTCCTAGTCTCTTGAATTGTAAGAAAATAAATTTATGTTCATTATAAATTAGCTAGTCTGCTATGTTCTGTTACAGCAGCACAAAATGGACTCAGGCAGAAACTCCATATAAACACACACAAGTAATACTTTCTGCAGATGTCTTTTGAAGATGCATGGAGGATTAGAGCTGACTTTTTGCACCTCTTCACCTTCACGATGGAAAACTCTGGCCCCAGAATGCTCAAGAGCCCAAATGGTACTGCCCTACTTAACAGGGAGCTGTGTGGTGTCATTAATTTATGCCTGTGAAACATTCTGAATACCTTAGGATCAAATTACTATTGTGCTTATTCTCATTCTTACATAAATATTTGCACATGTGGAAATTCAGCACCTTGACATTTATTGAAATGGTTGCATTAAAAAATGAGGCAAATTGACTCAGAGACAGGTGTTGGTAGTCAGTGCAGAGAAAGACAGTCCTTTGTCAACTCAACAACTGCACTAGTGCAGCAAATATGCAGAAGCAGGATCATCTACTGTGGGGGGGCGAATAGGGTGAGGAGCGGTTTAGAAATGCCACTTCTGATCAGTTGCTCCTATGTCTGAATACCAGATATGAGCCCTGTACTGAAGAGATGCTCCACCAAAACAATAAGGGTGGTTTTATTTTGTATTAAACAGGACAAAACTCAACTTTCCATCCAAATTTATTTTCAAGCCAGAGATCTATGTTATCAATAATTTTCAGTTCCACTGTGGCCCTGGATTGGGGATGTGGCTCAGTGGTAGAGCAATTGCCTAGCAAGCACGAGACCTTGGTTCAATCCCCAGTACATGTGTGCACATACAGGCACACATACATGGTGTAGCCCAGTATTGAAAGATACAAATCCAAGTGTGTGGTATGAGCTAATGCACTTCAATGTAAATTCTAACTTTAGAAGTAAGGAAACTCAGTGGAAGCTATATGCTGCATATCTCCATTTGAACCCTATAAGAGTACTGAAAAGTAGCTATGATCATTCACCCTTAATATAGAAAGAATTAAGATTTGGGGACATGAAATGTCTTAGTCAAGGTCATGGATCTAGGGAATATTAGGGCAACAGTTGCACCTGCCTCTGAAGTTCACATTGATGACCTCACACAGTGTTGTTTCCTCTGAAATTCAAAACCACTCAGCAACCACCTTGAATCTTTCTCTCAGCAGCACTGACCATGCAGGTACTTAGCTTTGTTCAAAACAAATTTCTGGATGTAATAAAAACTCATGTCTGCCCTTTGTTTCCTTCTAGCATTTCCCCCCATTTACTTTAATTAAAAAGTCTTCAGCAACTATTTTCCAGAGTGTAGAAGTCTTATTACTTTACCATTCATATGAGTTGTAAATAAGACAAATCTTTTTTAAAATGTATTTTCCCCCAAGTCTATTTTCAAACAATATAGAAAGTGATGTCATATAGGAATAGATTTTCTATGGTGATTCTAATATTTAATTATTGCAATTTGATATAATTGGTGGATGGACAAGAGAACATGGTAGGGGGTAGATCTTTTCCTTCTAACTATTGAAAGACAATTCCAGAAATATATACTAACAAAAAGCCTACAACCAGTACTACATTTACAAACATCTTCTCGTTACCTGATTATTTATAATTTTTGTGCAGTAACCCCATAAGGGAAAGATTTTTAAAGGTAGGACTTTGTAAAGTTAGTAAAATATGTTGTTAAGAATGATACCTGGATAGTGCCTCAGATCTGAACTCCAATGTTTCAATTGATGTCACAGAGAGAGAACAAAGTTAATTTTGTAATAATTTTATGGGACCACTTCTTTCCTTGACCCCATTTGCAAAGGAGGATTTGAGGACCAGCAAGAACCCTTCCCAGCTCTTTCGATTACTAAATGTTTTAGAGCTTTACTGTCCAAGGCTTGGCACACAGTGTCTTCTATTTTCCTTATCTGTGCAGGGTTGCTAATTTGTACTCCATTTAGTGAGGAACAAAAAAGACATAAAATTTTTGTTGTTCCATCATGCAAATATAGTTCTTTTAAAAAATATTTTTATTAAAATTAGGCAATCTCATTTTCTGTCTTTAAGAGATACCAGGTGTCAGAGTGCAAAGGTGGCTTCTAAGATAGACAATACCATAGTAACACTATTTACTTAATGGAATGGAAACAGAGTTGTCACACACAATAAAACTTTACCACACAAGGAAAATACCTTTAAGGAAACTCTCCACATATGTATGTGTACAGATACACACACACACACATACATGCACAATTTTAGCTATGCTTACGTTTACCAACCACTTAAACTCTAAACCTGTGAACACTAAAATCGCAAATTTACTAAATTCCAAATTTATGGTTTTCATGGTCATATAAAATAGCCTAAGCTGGGTGCAGAGGTGCACTCCTGTAATTCTAGCAGCTCAGGAGGCAAAGGCTGGAGGATCACAAGTTCAAAGCCAGCCTCAGCAACTTAGTGGCGATTCCCCAAATCAAAATAGAAAATAAAAAAAGTGTTGGGAGTGAGGCTCAGGGGATAAGCGCACCTGGGTTCAATCCCTCGTACTAAAAAATAAAATAGAATGAACTAAAGGTAAAAAAAAAAAAAAAAAAAAAAAAAAAAAAAAAAAAAAAAAAAAAACCTGCCTCGCTTATAGTAAAATAATCAGGCATAAGACTTTGAATGGTAAATTACACATGATCACACACTATAAAGTGACTCTAGCATAATGCCTAAATCATATCTTTTAGTTTTTTCTTTGTTTTATTTATATAGACACAGAGTTCTTAGTCCCTTTTCATGGAAACTCAAAAATTGGGTCCTTTCTGCTTATTCTAAACAAAATAGCAGGTAAATAGGAGTTTGACTAACCTGTTTATTCTTCAAGCATTTTTTTAAAAAGTATAAGTGGAAATGTTCCTTTACTTCCATGATATAATCACATAATTTTCTAACCATAAGGGAAAAAATATTTCCATTATATTTTCTGTATTAGGTTTAGGATTGCTTTTAAATCAGAATTCTACGGTAAGTGGAAAGATTTTGAGGGATGAGGACTGATTTTGCTGATCCTGACTTCTGTTTGCAAATAGACCTACCTTTAGCTCCCCCACCCCAATCACCTGAATCCTCCACATCAAATGAATCTAAACTAATTACTCTAGTTATTAAAGAATATTCTGTTAATGTCCCACTCTCCTTTCATGAAATCCAACTCTATTATTCAAATAACAATCCATAACCATCTATTTTATTACCTTACATGTTTTCCTCACAGCCCTTTGGGCAATAAACAAGAAAATATCCACTTATAGCATAAACAGTTATGAACCTAATTATTTAGTAGCTCTGTAATTCTGTGAACTCTACAAATTCAGGTCTATGTCTATTTCATACATCTTTTTGTCCCTGAGAGTGGAGATGATTAATAAGTAATGATTTGCTTAATCAGAAATAAACCTTAATTTAAATGAGAGCATCAAAGTGTTATAGCACTCGCTCTGTTCCTTTTCTTTCTCCTTTTTCTTCTGAACTCATTGATTTTTCCCTGCCTCTCCTCACAATCGCCTGCATTTGCACATACGAAGTTTAATACCGCAGAATGTGAAAGTGGACAGATATGATCACAAAGCCCATCTCCGCTGACTTTTACTAACTTTCCAGAAGTTAATCTACCCAGTGCTTTTATTTATTTTCATGCAAAGTAAAGATAGAGGATGGTAACACCCATTTTACATAGTTACTGAGAAAGCTGCAGAAACAGCACAGAGTAGGTAACCAATAAAGAGCAACTTGCTTCCCTCAAACGTGCAGAACAGGATATGATCGATGGTGGTCCTTAGAATTACGTGCCATTCCCATGAGTGCAATGTCACTGCTGTAGGAAGGAGGAAGACACATAAGCCATCTTCAGAGGACAGGCTGAACTTGTGATTTATTCCTATATAGAACCTGTGGGCATACTCTCTCGTCTCAACTATGCCACAGCTATTATTTCCCAATAATTAGATGGTGGCATCTGTTGAATAAGGCAAGAGGTACAGCTTCCAGGAAGCAACTAGGAAGCATCTAGGAAGCATCTGTCTCCTCTTTCCACTCAAGTTTGCTTACTTGACACCCCTTCATCCCTATATCATGAGCCCAAGATTATTTATAAATATATACATATATATATATACATGTACATATATATTTTGTGTATGATATAATGTTCTATAGTTAAACCTCACAATTTTTAATATATATTCAGTATGTATCATTCCTAGCACTTCACCTCTAGTGCCTGAAACATGACTTAGAATATAAATGGTGACCAAATGCCAATTAATGTGAAATATGAAGACATTCCCAACTATCAATATATATCTCAGCATTGTGGGTCTGCCTGAATTTATCTGTATACTGCTTCTCAAAGAACTGCACTAAGCAAATTCTTTAGCTGGTCCCTTGGCAGTAGAAACGGTAATCTATGCAATCCTGATTAAAAAGACACCCAGTGTGTTTGCAATTTATCACTTTGACTCAGAAGGCTTAAAAATGACTCAATTCTGTGAAGGCATTCCATGAAGACTCCATGTATTATCTTGATTTTTCTAAAAGAGAACCATTCATTACATGGATTTTTTTTTTTCCCCAAGCAGTATTTTTCCCCTTAGCTCTTTTTTACAGGTTACACTGAGACAAATGTTATTTGTAGCCAATGAAGAAAGATAGTCTGAGTTTCAAAAAAAGGTCAATGAATTAAGTTAGTTTATTTTTAAACAGGTGATTTTTCATACTCTGGGTTGCCTGGAGCAAAGTTTGGACTGTCCTGAAATTTTACCCTGTTTTCCTTCGATAATTAAGCATTTATTATGCACTTGTTTCACATTTCATTTACTTTCCATCTTCAATGACTTAGGATGGACCACAAGTGTTTCCTCACTACTGTTCTCAAATTAGTGCTTTTTAAATAAATGCCACATCTCTCCCAGTCTGTGCCCAAAATGTTACAAGAAAACATATGGTTTGGGGGGTGGCAGGGAGGGAATAGGCATTTAAAAAAAGAAAGCATTTTTAGAATTCAAATAAGCTATTTTCAGCCTTTGAAATGAAATAATAAAAGCTATTCATAAAAATGACGATTCATCGTACAATTACTACTGCCTAACATCTCCGACAGTACAGTTTCCTATGCCTATGGGTAAGAACTGCTTCCAAGTTCTATAGGTTCCTCACCAAACTAGTAACGTACCCTGGCGTGAGCTACATTGGAAGTCAAATGGGAGTATAAGAGAATGTCAAAAAATTCGGATGTGGAATCAATCAGTTTCACTTTAAATCATGCTTCAAACACCTTCGGCAAGAAATGGATCAAGTCTGACTGTTCTCTAATCATTAAAACTGAGATGACATTGCCACCTCCTTTCAAATAGTGTGTGGAATAAGTTAATAAAAATTCGATAATGCATGCAAACACGATTAGCACAGTGCCAAGAACATAATAAGTGTTCAATAAGTGAGGTGGCTGCTTATGTTCTTGTTCCCATTCTGTTGTTATAATTTGACAGAGAATTTCATCTAAAAATGGGACAACATTTTACCTTGTTCTTTCTGAAACAGGATTCTATCATTTGCAAATGGAGACAGAAATTCTTCCCTCTGCAAGTTGGTTTAGTGCTCTGTCAAACGGGGAGGATGTACAAACACAATATTTTTTTTATTGTTGATGTCATTATTATTAACAGTAGAAGTAGTAGTGCTATCACAAGGACCTCTGAAATAGGAAGATACATTAATATCCATTCCTTTCTCATTTACTGGACCCTGAATCTTCCTTCCCACGTGACCTAGAAGGTAATCTGGGCCAGTGATTATCATGGTCTCACAGCTCATTTTTGCAACACAAGAACAGTACTCTGCTGCCTTGGATACTTAAGGCATAATATTAGATTTGAAAATGGCATAAGTGTTTGTCCTATATGAATTTCAAACAAAAAGTGGTAATACTTGAAGTTAAAATATATTCTTTTTATCAGAGAAACAGAAAGAGTACACAATAGAATTTCCCAGAGGGATCTTTTAACACCTTTTCTATGAATTATGAGCAAGTTTTTCTCTGTCTAATAATTTGCTCTTACTTCAACTCTCTATCCTTCCATTGCTTCTATTCCTTTCCTCCCTCTCCCTCATCCTTTCTTTTCTCTCAGCAACGTATTCACATACTTTTAGGTGCCAGACAACCTCCTAGGAATAGGAATACAAAATCAACAAATAAGACAAGCTTCATTCTTTCCCAGACTATATATTCTGGGTATGGTAACTGACTTTAAAATACAAAGAGTCTATAGACAAGACAATTACTGATTTAGTTAAGCTCAAACAAGAAAATTAAATAGAACAAACGTCAAATCTCTCTGTGGTCTGAAGCTGATACCTGAAATAAGCAAAGGAGCTCTCCCTAAGGCAGAGAGATTGTTATGACAACAGAACATAATTCCATAAAGTGGGAATGCAGTAAGCAAGGGGGCAGCAGAATTTATTTCTTTCCCAAGTTGAGAGTGCTGCTCAGAGCATTCTTATCAGGAATAAGCAAGATACATAAAGGATTTTGTTTCTTTTTTCCTTATTGAAAATATTCTAGCATCAAGAATCTGATGACAGTAGTCTATGGACAACTGTCTTCTCTGTGAAGATCATGAAGGTGGCAGCATTGGATAGCCTGGGAGGGAGGATTCACTACCATGGCCTTGACCACTCTAGCTATAGGTCTAATGTTTCCTGGATTGGCCAGCATCTTGGGATAAATGAAATGGAGGATAAGCCCACCTAAGTGGTAATATCCACCAGTACAGAGCCAGTATTTCATGTCCCAGGAATACTGTGGGTGTTACTTTATGAAGTCTTGGGCAGACCAATCAAGTATGGAGTCAATGTTTCAGGCACTCTTTCAGAAGCACGTTAGTCTTATATAAGGAGTCTGCTCATTAGTGTAATTTTCTTTATGGTACTAGAATTTTAAATGTCTGGTCAAAATTAGTGAACCATCCTAATAATTTTGAGGCATGGCATACATTTGTTAAAAATACATGTACCTACTAAAACTCCCACCACCAGTTTATTCACCAAGCACAATCCTGCATATTATTGGTGTTTAACATTATATTCACTTATTTGGTATGGTAAGAAGTTGCTATCTCTTTTCTTTCAGTGTGGATGCTGTGACAGTCAGAGGCTCACTGCGTGAATTTCAAGAACTTGCCAAGGAGTGCAATCAGCTGAGGAATTCAAGCAAGCCCCTCTCTTGTCAGTCAGTGACTGGGCATGGTGGGTGTGATACAGCCTGGCCCCTTTTCTGCAACATGGGACTCCTAAGGGTCATTTTTGCTCCAAGAATCCCCATGGGTTTGGCCAAGATGTTGTCAGACTCACATTACTTTATCCTGCTTCTTCTTCTGTCCTTGCTTGTGCAGCAGATCTGCATCTGATATGGGGGACTTCTCTGCACAGGCTTTTTCCTACCTCCTTTATCTTTCGTAGACATAAATCCCCAATAAGAATAAGTCACTTGTACTGCTAACTCTGTCTCAGCATCTATTTCACAGATTACTTAAGTGATACACATCTTTTGGTCACCAGAAAGTGTATGAAATTCCATATGTTCACAAAATTAAAAGTCCAAATGTTCCGTGCTCTCTGTCCATTTTTTTCTATATTTTTCTAATAGAAAATTTTTAAACAGTGTTCTCCATCTGTTTCTGTGTGGCTCTAATTCTCTCTCTCTCTCTCTCTCTCTCTCTCTCTCTCTCTCTCTCACACACACACACACACACACACATACATTCATATCAGTTTCAGAAAAGACAAAGAAAGAAAGGGTCTCAAAGAATCAAATTTATAATCTATGGGAACAATTAAATACTTTCCACTTTCATTTGAACACATGCAAGTATAATTATTCAGATATTTACACCAAACTTTTTAGATTTCAATCATATATATGTCAGTTTCAGCTATAGAATACAGGCTTACTCTTTGCTGATTACCAACTTTTTGTGACTGCTTTAGTTAAAACTGCAACCTTACTCACCCAACATTTATTAAGCAACTACTATGTGAATTATTCAAGCATAATTTCTCTCCATAACATTATACATGATAGTGCTGGGATAAATCATCTTCTAAAATATAAATCAGATACTTTTGTATGTTTCATATTGTAAATTATAAAGTTAAAATTGTGTGTTTAGATACTGTTTATGCTGAGTAAAGATGTAATATTAGATATGACTGACAATATTTAATTAAAGAAATGGAGATATATATTTCTGCATGTATGTGTATATATATATACACATACACATATAGATGTACTTATATATCAATAAAGCCTAAAATTGCCCAAATCTTCTAACTAGCAGGGAGGGGACTTTAATTATCTACATATCACCATGATTTATTCTTAAGATATAAATTATTTAAATGGAATCACCGTGCTCCCTTTATTTATGTTGAAAGAAAAATCTGTCTTCCAAAAGGGATTGTGAGATATTTGCAAGCTCAGATCAGCCTCTATGTTTTTTTTTTTTTTCTCCCTATGTTTAATTCAGTGCCTGACACATAGTGAATGCTCAAAAGAAATCTGCTGGATTAACATCTATATTATAGTCAGAAGGATGAACAAAAAGACTCAGTGAACAAACAGCCAAGGAGGGAAGAAGAACACTATTCAACTGCACTTAGGCAATTAGCACACTGCTGTCTTAAGAAGCCCCTGTGCCATAATTATTGACTATGAAAGGTGAAGTCAAGTTCAAAGAAATCAGACAGTAGCTTTGAAATTAGGGACCTGGAGGCAATTCCTAAGTCTGCTCCCAACTCTGCCACTCTAACTTTGACCAAGTAATAGGACATCTCCAGACTTCCTTTTCTCTTAAAACCTGGAGCTGACTGCTTGCTCTGCCACTTCTCCAGGGTGATCCAGGGGCCCAATGAGATAGAATTTATGACATGTTTCCTTCCTGGCTGAGGAAGAATATATAATCAATCATACCTGCAATTAATGCACTTTACAAGAGTGCCTTACTGTTTCCAAATCTAAGTTCAATTTTAAGCCATGACCTACTTATGAATAAATGTACTTTTTCTTACTTTTAAATGCATGAGGATTTTACTCCTTGAATTTAAAAAAAAAGCACAGAGAAACTTTAAATTTTTAATTTAATTAATAATTGACTTAATGGCAAGTCATGGCGACTTATCTCAATAATGCTAAAATTAAATAAATAATATATGGGCAGGTGTGTGTGCACATACCATATATTGAATTTTTCTATTTGGAAAATTTGATGGGCTGACAGATCTGGCTCTGTGGGAGTGTTATAGGCCAGACTCTAAGGGAAATGACTAAACAGACTCCATTTTGCTCTAAGACTCCATATTACGTAGGAAATAAGCTTCTCCCGTGGGAACACCCTGCCTCTGTACCCATCAACAATTGCTTAGCTTCTCCCATGGGAACAACCTGCCTCTGTACCCATCATTGGTTACTTAGCGTGACATGTTTAGCAATACAAAATGACAATTCTCATGTAATGAAAAGTTGCTCTCTTTTGATTCCTATTGGTCCTAAACAATGTACCATGTGAACAGTGATTGTGTGGATGTTAGTAAACATTTTTTAGTTTGTACTTAAGTAAGGCTCATTTTGACCCACTTCCCCCTCTGTTGATGATCTCATGATGTTAGTTTGTGATTTTGAATCATAGCAACAGACACTTATGATTGATGTGATTTTTGGTATAAGAACCCCTATAACCCTATGGTTGGGGCTGTTCTCCCAATAGCCATTTTTGGGGGCATTGTGTGAGACAGTCAGCTGGCTAGCTTAATAAAGACTCTCAAATTTGGATTTCTCAGTGGTGATTGGTCTGTTTTAAAGTTGCACCTCATAACAGAAATTTGTAGACAAAACCACCAGACACAAAAGAAAAACACAAAAAGGTACTGGTTTTAATACTTCTTATTAAAAATCATTTTTAAGAATAATGTTGTTATTAATAATTTTGAAACATGCTACAACAAAATACCACAGGATTTAAGAGCTATTTTCTTAATATATTGTTAAATTTAAAAAATTGGAAAAATACCTCTTCAGGTACAAAAATCTATTGTTTTTATGAAGTTATTTACCTAAACAGATGTTTACATGTTTTTATTCTTATTTGTTTGTTTTTAGAATAACTTACATCATCGTTTATAAAAGTCGTACCAACTCAGAGTACTGGCTGTAATTAATATTGAATAGAAAATACACTCATAAGAACTCTAAAGGGTACACATCAGTATTCTATTTTACAAATGAGGACTCTAATGGCAAAGGTAATAACATCTAACATACATTGAATGATTTCCCTGTGCCATGTGCTGCATGTGTATATTTATTGCTTTATCTTATCTTCATTCTAACACTAGGAGGTAGGTTCCATGCCCATTTTATAGATGTGTGACTTGAAACTTAAGAAGTAACTTAACAAGTACCATACAGCCTATGAATGACTGAAACTATATTTACACCACTCTGATGCATAACTTCCTTTTACCTCTTATTCCAGCAAGAAAAATCATGTCAGAACATCTTTGAAATAGGTGGTGTTCTGCAAAGACTCTGCCATTTGTTTTCATCAGTATCAAAATGGTTGTAAGATGTACTGCAGACCTCACAGTGCACTTTCAAATAGTATGAGTACAGGTGATGACATATTTAACCAGAATATTTCATAATCCAAATCCCAAGAAAAGTGTTTCCCTGAAGCACAAACATGGTAAATAGAATTAAAAATGTAGGCCACAAACCTGTTTCAGGCTCAATGGAAAAATAAGGCTGCCCTTCCAAGATACTATAAACCAGCTTTGCACTGTTACCATAAACTGGGTCATCAGCATCTGTAGCTGTTACATTAGTGACAGACGTACCTAATAAAAACGAGAAGAAAAAAAAAGTGATAATTAGCACATTATTCTTTGCCAAGAACTAAATTTCACCCAGCATATCATACAGAAATCCATGTGTGGGAATAAAGAAGGAAAGAAATCTCTTTCAAAAAGAGGAGATAAACTGCTGTGTTCTAACTTCAACAACACTCAAGTCTTTTAAAGGCAATGGTACTGGCTAGGCTGGAGTACTATACAAAGAGGGCCCTTTCAGCATCTGTATTATTTCAGATTCCTTTGTAGTTTTCATTTTAAAAATACCTATTAGATTCATGTTGGCTTGGAGAATATGCAAAGGAATCATATCAAAGGAATTTGAAACATAAGGTTAATAATCTAATATAGCATGTAGCATTTAAGTTTTGCAAAAACACAACTGAAAGTACCTGGAAAAAAATTGGCTGCTGAAGAAGCTGTACAGAAATATCAAAGGAATATTTTATTCCATCGTATTTAATTCCTCAGAATATAAAATTAGATTGGTACTACCAATTAATCAGCATGCTTAGATAATTAGGCCTATAGATAATAGAATCAAAATCTTTTTTTTCCACATTAATCTTCTTCTTTTTATTCATTTATTCATTCAACAATGGAACACATGTCTTGCCTGAACTGGAGTATATATTTTAAGACAAAACATCTACACTCAAGAAGCTTACAGTTTGGTGGTGGGAAGGAAAAGAAGGAAACAGACAAATTTGGGTAGAAATTGAGATGACTATAATAACACAGGCAGGCTGGTCAAGGACAGGTTGCTAAGACAGGATGCAGCTGAGTTAAATTATTGAAGGCAAGTTAATTTTAACGAGGAGTATGGTAGGGAAGGAGTCCCCCAAAATGTGTCAAGCACAGTAAAGGCAAAGTAGTGAGCATGGGACATTTTGGGAATTTCTGAACATTGGGATAACTTGGAGAAGTCTGGAGTGATCACAAGAATCATGGTTTACGTGCACAGGGCCAACGCCTTTCTCCCCTGTGTCAGAATCATGATTTTGAATACACATTTACTATCTGTACACAAGTTTGAGTGAATAAGGTATCTGAGGATTTAAAGAATGGTAGGTGTAAGAGAGCACTTTCTTGGAAAACAGATGCTGAGATAGATTTCTTGCAGAAATTTCTATTGGACAGTGCTCTGCATCCATCTGTGTGGGAACTGTGAGGTGGTTGCAGGATCTGATGGATAGCCTAGGGTTGTGAACTTTCCACATTCCCAGCACCTGGGGAAGTGTTTCAATCCTAAAGGAGATACAGTGTGTATATGAGTAGCACACCTCAGTGATATCTGAAAAATGTAAGGTCTTGCAATATCTTGCCAATCAAAATCCTTTTGAAAACGTTTGAATTGCAGTCACTATTCAAGTAAATGTAATGATATTTTTGAGCATTCAATAACCCTATAAAATTGAAATTTCTACTTGGAATGATGATGTTGAGATTCTACAAAATATACAGTTAACAAGAAATTGCACTGAATGCCTCTTGTGTAGCACACTCCACCATACACTGGGAATAATATATATCCACACCACATATGTGTGCATACACGCATAACACACGTGTCTAAATCAAAACTCATCAATCTTGCTAGCAAAAACGAACATATAAAAGCACAATTATTTGTAGTGATTTGAGAATTACAGAGGATGTAGAAGAGTTGGAGGCAAAACCTTCCAGGTGAAAGAAAGATAACAAGAAAAAAAGGTGGTGAGAGGAAAAATCAGTTATCAAAGCGAAGGGTGGAGATTTGAGCTAAAGCAACATTTGAGCATCGGAATGGAGAGCACTGGTTTCACTGTTATGAAGCAGCAGAGGGGATATTTCAAGTAAAGATCAGTCCTATGTTTGGGGGCCACTCCTGCTGTTAGTGCTCCCGGATTTAATTGGAGATAAACAGAGAAAATTAGGAGACCTGCTAGACTGCACCTGTAATACCAGCAATTTGAAAAGCTGAGGCAGGGGCAAGTTTGAGAGGTCAGCCTCAGTGACTTAGCAAGATCCTATCTCAAAATAAAAAATGAAAAGGAATGTGGACATAACTCAGTCATGAAGTACCTCAAGTTCAATTAGCATTATGATAAATTAATTAATGAATGAATTAATTAAATACAAGAAGTAAGAAGGTCTGGTGGTGTACTCAGTGACAAAGCACCCCTAAGTTCAATCCCCTCCTCAGATTTGTTTTTTAAACTAGGAGAACTAATTACAGGTTTACAGCAGAAGTCTACTTTAAGTAGTGACAAAACATTAACACTGGGAAATGACGATAAAAACAGATACCTGTGCTAATTTCCATGGTTTGATCCTTGTACTAATATGCTCCACTGAAGGTAGAATAAGGGGTGCTTGGGTTTGAATGTGTTGCATACAAAATTCAGGAGGTGCTGATGTGATAGTATTGAGAGAGATGTGATAGTACTAAGAGGCGATTAGGCCACTAGAGTCCTTGACTTGTTAATGGGATTCAGTGTCCTCAGACACTACTGGATGGTGGGGAACTCATCTCTCTTGCCAGTCCACTTTCTGCCATGAGAGAGCATAATGTGTCTTCACTCCAGAGGATGAAGTAAGAAGGTCCTCACCAAATGCCAGCACCTTGATGTTGGACTACCCATTGTCTCCAAATACGAGAAAATAAATGTTTGTCCTTCATAAGTTTATCCACTCCCCACCATTCCATTACAGCACCAAGACATGAACTAAGAAGGGGTATACAGTAACTATTTTTCCAACTTTTCTATGGGTCTAAAATTAGTTCAAAAATGTTAAAGAAAAAGAACAAATAGCAAGAAAAAGATTCAAGAGTTAATGAACAGGCTGTTGAAGTTCTGAGATTCATGAGGAAGGGGGAACTCTTCTGTGCAGAAGACCCTGGGAGGAGTTCATTTTCTTGACTGTCTAGTGGGTTTCATTTGCCTTTCTTTTTTATGGCAGTACTGGAAATTGTACCCAGAACTCCGTACATGCTAGGAACACACTCTGCCACTGAGCTATATCCCCAGCCCTTTTTAGTTTATTTTGAGACAGTGTGTTGTTAAGTTGTTGAGGCTGACCTCTAATTTGTGATTCTCCCACTTCAGCCTCCCAAGTAGCTGGGATTGTGGGACACTGATTTTTTAAAGAACAGTTTCCATTCTTCCATTATGAAGTAATACATTATTAAATTAAATAAAATAAGTTTAGTACCGAATATGAGGTTACATTAATGAGTCCAGGCATTCAATCCTAGTCCCTGCCTAAGCCCTGAAAAGAGAAATGAACAGTCAAAAATTTCTATCATGACCAACACTACCTTTTAAATGAGGGAGTGTCTTCTTAGACAAAAATGAAACAAACAAAACAAATAATTCAAATATTTTCTGAAGGGTATCATAATGGTATAAATCTGTGGGATAGGTGTGTTTGGGCAGAGCAGTGTAGAGTTAATGGTTTTACATAAAAAAATGTAAAATGGTTCATACTTGTTCTGAAACACTTAATCTTTTTTACCTGAGTCTTAGAATAAAATCTACAATATATATATATATATATATATATATGTGTTATTTTTAGAGGTAAACAAAATAATATATGTTAGTTCCTAGTACAAAAATTGTCACATGCTAAGCCTATGAGCAACAACTTTGCCTCTAGATCAGACTCTAGCTTCGGACAATAGATCCCTGGGGTCCTTTCCCACAATAAGATGGAGACACTGAGAGAGTGTTTTCAAAAATCTTCTCAGGTAATTACACGGTAAAGCCACCATTCGACACACATGTTGTAGGCATTCAACTTTTAAAAAAATGTTTTCACCTCTTCTCCCTAGAGACATTAATTTCTATCATGATTACTTTGGGAAGATTCTTATTCAGACTTGTTTGTAAAGTGAAGCATTGTTAAATCATTCACACTGCAGAAAGAAACATGAAGGCCTTTTCTTGTTAAATGGAAGATGAGAATACTTTCTGGGGAGTTTACTATCGCAATGCTGATGATAATCATTTAATCATTTCCATTTTTGCGCTTATTGTAACGTGATCGTATCCTATCATAAGAGGCATCCCATCATATTACTGGCTCAGGAGTAAAGGGCCAAGTTTCTATCATTTAAATGCTCTGTGATTCAGCTTTTTCAAAGGCAAAGATGATCATTTTTATTATGCAAACCTCAAACTTTTTTGTGAAGATCAAATGAGGTTACAGGAAGCTTATGGGAGTGACTGAGAGAATAAATTTGGAGTCAAAATGCCTTGAATATGTGTTTCATATTCCATCTCCAAATTTTACTAATTGTTTGTACTTGACTAAATAACAAAACTTTTCCAATCTTTGGTTCCATAATTTGTGAAAAGGAAGGTGGCAGTTGTCATGACAGAGATTTGTTGAGATGATTAAATGCAATTATTAATGCAAAGAATACTGAAGTTATTGATATGATGCTATTAAGAACTTACTGTCATTCTTGTGATAAGTACATTATATGTTTACACAGATGAAACTGAATAATAAACTCGACTTTTAAGTTTGAAGTGATGGTAGATGTTTTAATTTATAATTGTCATTTTTGCATAATAGCTTTAAGAGTAATAAATTTCCATATATTTGAGGGAAAACCACACAAAAAGGAGCCTTGCAAATATTACAATAAGAAGGTTAGATAGGAGGAATAAGTTTTGGTGTTCTGTAGCACAATATTTTTCATGAGAAAAATTTAAGATTAATCCCCCTGAGTTGATCCTTTCCGAAGAGATACACAAATCAAAAGTCACAATCTCACAATCTACCTCATAAATATGTACAAATATATGTCAATGAAAAGTGCTTTTTAAGAAAGCGATTTAATTAGTAAAACTGCCCAAAAGTAAGCACAGCAAGACACATAGTCTTACATTCTTCTCTCCCATGTATTTCACAGGATTTTCTTCTTTGGGATAAAATGAATCCAGGCTGAAAAATTAGAAGTATTTAACATAGTAAACATCAGGCACACCATTAGTACCAAGTTGCTTGATGTTATTTGGATGGATGGTATTCACAGGAATGTCACCTGTCCCACCCAAGCAAATCTCACACAAGTGCCAAGATGAGCTACTGGGCTGGGCCCCACCACAGGCTCTAACGGTTTGGATATGAAGTATCACACAAAGGCTCATGCATGAGACACTGTAAGAATTTTCAGCAGTGAAATGAACCCAAGTATGAGAGGCGTGACCTAATTGGTGTATTCATTCACTGATATGGATTAACTGTGTGGTAATTTTAGGCAGGTAGATTGTGATTGGAGGATATAGGTCACTGATAGTGTGCCTTTGGAATATATATTTTGACCCTGGTAAGCAGAGTTCTCTCTCTACTTCCTGTTGCCATGTTTTGAGCAGCCTTCCTCCACCACACCTTTCTGTCATGATGTTCTGCCTGACCTTGAGCACAGAGCAATGGAGTCGGCTGATCATGAACTCTGAAACGGTATGTCAAAATAAACTTTTCCTCCTCTACATTGTTTTCGTCATGTCTTTGGTCACAGAGATGGAAAAGCTGACTAAAACAAGGGCTAAGGCAAGCTTTTATCCACCTACTCATCTGGGATACACTGCCTGACGTCTGGCTTCCTAGAAATCCACGCCCTTCAACTTCAGGCATCTGGAAATGAAAAGGCAGCACTCCTTTCTGTCAAGGATGATATTTCTCCTAAGAGTGATTCAAGACTGTTGATGCACCTGTACACTGGAATAGATGTGTGTGGAGGTTTTGTGGAAGCATTTGTCAAGTGATTACCCGTAAAGGGGGAAATGGATGCTTTGAGGTTAATCTTGCAGCAGAAAACATTTCTAGTCAAGCTGCAGCATAGGCTTCTCCATGGAAATGCATGCAGAATGCAGACCGCGGAGGTAAATTGAAAAGTGTAAACGTTGCAGGATAATGTTTCTTCAGAGCAGCAACTGTTGGTGTGTGATAAATAAGACCCTGAGTAATACCCAGGAAATATAACAACCAGAATTCTTTGTTTGTGTTTTCATTTGGAACTGTTTTTGTCCCTTTGTCGAGGATACAAGAGACTCATTTAGCTAGTGACTATAAATTTGACACTGTGCCATTTCTCCAAGAAAGCCCCTATTATAATCCAACTTGATGCTGATCCTAATTATAATAATATAGCTGTTGTATTTCCAGCTGTTGTCAACAAAAATGATCCCTGTCACCACAATTCAGTCTGCTAGTATCAAGTCAAGTATGAATACGTCAATTCCAAGGTGAATTCTCCTTTAAACAAACCCATTTTTCTGCATTTCATTTCTTGTTTAAATGGAATCTGTCAATATGCTGCTTGGATTTTAATTAACAACAGAGGATCTACAATATCTTTTGCCTCTTGCCACACCTGAAAGTTTCCTCCCATTAATGGCAAGACTCATATTTTCCTCCAATCCTGACAGCAAACACTACAAGCAAAATTAACCATCAAAGATGTTCCTCTTCAGATTAGAGATTCCAGTTTGCTGACAAACTAAGATGAAAGGCCTTCGGGAAAATAAGATGTTGGGGTTTGGGTAGTGCAGCTCTGTTAGCTAGGCTATACTTTTTTTATGAGCCAGTCAGCACACCGATTGTGCACATTATTCAGAAAGAAAAATGCTGGAGCTGACACCCCGAGCCGGAAACAAAGGTTTGGTGCAGCGTGAAAATGTGCACACTGGAAAAGCTAAAACTATAATGATGAAAAGAACACCAACCCCATTTGCAAGGAGTCGTTTGCAATCCATTTTTTAGAGACTAAGCATTCTAAGAGCAGGTGGGAAAATAAAGCTCGACTTTTACAATAGCTGAAATTCAGGAAAGCCTGCAATCTCTGTCCCCAACTGTTATCTTCAAACTTTTGATTTGAACTTCTAGCTCCTCTGTTCCAAGTTCAGTATGTACAATGCATGGGCAGAATGTCTGGCATTGTCACCTGAAAATGATTTACCTGAACATTTAATCAACCCAAGTATCACGGCTCTAACAGGACATAGGAATGATGCAACTCCATTATTTTCATTGTTTAATAAAACTAAACGTTCACCCCAACTTTTCTCAT
This sequence comes from Sciurus vulgaris, assembly GCF_902686455.1. Classification (NCBI taxonomy): domain Eukaryota; kingdom Metazoa; phylum Chordata; class Mammalia; order Rodentia; family Sciuridae; genus Sciurus; species Sciurus vulgaris. Next base: position 23,474,023 of record NC_136478.1, on the reverse strand, counting down.
CCCCCTTATTAATTCTTCCAAGTTCAGTGCAACACAATAGGTAATGGGACACTGGTATTGCCATGACAACCTGTTTTTGGTTGCTGTTGTGTAGTCCAACAATAATTTCATAGGACCTGTATAACTTGTTGACATTTAAATTAACACTTACTAGAAGCTGAAGCTGGATGTTTACAATGTGTTGTACCAAATTCATTACTTTTTAGTTTTATAAACAATGCTTTTGGATACTTTATTACATGACTGGCATGTATTTCTGTAGGTTTTGTGTTGGTTTATTTCTTACTTCTTCAGTTACAACAGAACACAATCCTTCTGTGATTAAGGAAAAAGCTTAGAAATACATGCAGGCAGCTCATGCATTTTCCTTTCCATCTCTCTAGCTGAAACTGTGGCCTCCACATTCATTTCTTCAGATGGGGCATCAAACAAATTTTCCCAGTGGGAAACATGGCCTAAATCCTACCAGTATTTTTCAGTTTTGCTTCTTAATTATAGAAGACACATGCCAAATATCCAAACCTCCAAGGGACGCCTTAGGGGGTCTTTACATAATGATGAGGATTATACATGGATCAGTAAAAATTAGGACCTTTTAAAATTTAACCCTATGCTTGGAGATTCCATCCCCAGCCATGTGCTGGGGAAAATAAATAGTGAGCCACTCCAACTGACCGTTGAACTGCAAGCTGGAAGACAGGAGTTCTGCTTCCTTCCAGCAACTTCTAGTCTGAATTTACTCTTGCTTAAGGAGGAAAATCATGCAAAATGATAGTAGAATAGCCCCTTCTGTTTTGTAGGTGATCAATCTTTCCACTAAAAAGAGTCAACGGAATAAGAAGCAGAGGCAGTGTGTACTCATTATTTCACTTCAGAACATTTTAAGACATATACCACACAATGAGGACCTCAATGATCAGTTCCCCTTTTATCTTTTTTTTGCGAAGACCTAACCATTGCTCACTGGGTGTTCTCTTCCCATGCCAACTCTCTGCTGGTAGTGAAACATTGCTGCCAAATTCCACATGCTCCAAATTGAATTTATTATGGGAACAGGGACAGATTCTTAACAGCAGTCACGTGGAGGGACAACACAAAAATGCATCCTGTCACTTTTCTGGCTTCATGATTTGGAACATAAACTGGGGAAATAACACTAGAGATCTAAACAGTTGTGTAACTTAATGAAACACCCATATGCACTTAACATTGTGTTTTCAGAATGAGCCTGAAACTTTCAGAAACAATTAAAATACTTCAGAAAATGCAGTCGAGCACACAGATGTATTCTATTCACCCATGCATCATTCCAGTGAACATCTGTAATGTGCATTGGGTGAGAGAAATGGAAAATACTATATGAAAATGTGTGACTGTAAAATATCACTCATGTTTACTACGCACAGGAGGAAAGTATCTTCTGCAGCCCTCAGGAACAATGCTAGGACGGTGGCCTGCAAACTGATAATGAGGATGATTGGAGACCTGGTTGTGAAAACTAATAAGTTTCCTGTTTTACAGTTCTGTGTGCATAAATAAACCCTTTCAGAATCGAGAGGACTCTTTTCTAACACTCCCAGAAAAAAAAAAAAAAAATAGGTATTTTCTTTGCATGGACTGCCTACTCCCAGCAATCCTAGGGCATCTGTTACCCATGGAATGAAATCCTATAAATACTTGAGAACTAAACTAGCATCATCTCTGCTTTAGACTGGCAGCTATATCAATCCTGACCTTGCAAAATTATTCTACCAGTGATACTGCAGGTGTCTCCTGTAATGTGTAAGGCCTGCAGTAGGTGGCAATTTCACTCATTCGGTTTTATTATATGAACTCATTCCTTTACTCACACTCCCAGGATGTCTACGTGCATAGCAGGGACAGTGTGCCACATATTGAGTTAGATGTGAAATGTACAAGAATGTGCAGGAGAGTTAGAGTTTCCGTTAGCAATCTATTCACCTGGCATCTCTTTATTATAGAAATCTGCAAACTTTTGTGGTAATTATTTTCAAGAAGGTAGAAAAATATAGTTTAAAAGAAACACACAGACACACACACATTCTATAATTATAATGTTGAAAGTTTCTGTTGATGTCATCTTATTAAAAGACCGAGGTCATATCTACATTCATGACTTGATACTCTTACAAAGCAAGAATTTTCCTCTTAAATCAGTGACTCAGTTTCCTAAAGTTAAATATGAGAATAGTACTATTTGCCTTATGTTCTTGAGGCTCCGTAAAGATAATATACCATTGGTCTTCCCTTGGTGAGGGACATTGATTGAGCCACGCTCCTGGGCTCTCTAGAATAGGCTACTTAATTTACATTTGATAAAGTATAGATTTAAGGCCAAGATGCATGAACATAAGACTATTTCCACTATAATGACTGATTACTTTTAGAATAGCTTTCTTTTCCAGTTAAAATCGAGGACATTTAGAAATTATGATAGCTTGTGTGATTGCTACCCCTTTCTAAAGGGAAAGACAGAACCTTATGACATTTCTCAAAGGTAGCAAAGGGAAGAGCCATTGAGTCAATGGAGCTACTGGGAAAAGAACAACTCAAATGAAACAGGTTTGATTTGACAGTCATTACAAGATCTATAGTAATGTAAATCTAAAATCTTTCAAAAAGATTTTTTAAAAGCATGTGTTTACTAACATGTACAACATATATGACTTTATAGTTGTTGCCATCCATGATGTAGCTAAAATGGAAGTAAATTGGGTCTCTCTCTCCTACATGAAAACTTCACTATTTTGGGATCTTTTTATGAAGATCCTGTTACACATCATGCCTTCTTTTTGAAACCAGGGAAACTAGCTAAAAGATTCTTGTTTTCTTGAAAGGCAGACTTGTGGGAAGAGAGAAAATTAAACAGCTACTGAATGACATGATAAAATGCTGTCGGTGAAACGGAAATACTGAAGAACCCAGGAGACGCAGATATACAGCTAAAACAAGGTTTTTGATATGAGGAGACATTGATATTGAAATTGGACAAGAGTATTACCTTGAAGAAAAAGCACAATCCTGGGAAATGTTCACAGGTGGAACTATAAATAGGAAAGAACCCCTATGCTTCAGGTTTATGACTTTGGAACTTATTTTAATAAAATGAAAAATTTTTAACAATTGTTTTGAATAGTCATTTTATAAAAATCACCCAGAACTCAAATTTTCCCAACTCTTTTCTTTACCCACACACTCAGTCAGGCAAGTCCATTCCTATGACTCTCCAACATATTCCCTAACCCAATCTGACACATATTCAAGTTGATTCCTGAGTTAAATCCTTCACTCTTCTGAACTATCAAAATGCTTTATTTGACTATCTCTGGGGGCCCCTTTCACTTTTACATATAAATTGCTCTGCATACAGGGTTTCCCTTTTTAGACTAAAAACTTCTTAGGAACAATTTCTCTCTTATTCTCTTGACTTTCCCCTGAGTCTCCCCCTCTAGAGTTACACTGTGCCTCTACAAAGTGTCCTCTTTACCTCATCCACATCATTATCATGACTCTATAGTGTCCGAGTTGTACGAGTGTTCAGAACAATGTCTGGCATGAAATATTCATTTAAGTTTGCAACAAGAACCTGGTATGATGATCTTCATTCACACAGAAAGGAATAAAGTCTTTGGTCAAATAGGACAAAGATGCTCCATAGCCATACCTTTTAAGCATGACACAAACATTAACATGTTTCTAAGTTTTACATACTGAGGTGGAGAGAATGACCTCATATTTTTTTATTTTTCCCCTTGTACCTCAGAATGTACCTTGCATATGTATAATTGTCCAATAAGTATATGCATAAAGTATGAATGAATTGGTTATTGTCTTCTGTAAGGCTTACTCAGAAATCAATGTAATAGGTTAATCTAGTAATATTTAGAGGTATATGTTGATTCTTTTGGTTTTTCTTTCTTTCATTTTAGATTTATTAGAGAATAAGGATTTTCTATATCTTGAAGAAGGTAGTCATGACCTTGTCTTTTTAAAGTTGGGCTCATTTTGTGGGTTTAAATGCAAGCTAGTATGATTGCAACCCCTTACATAAGCTCATAAAAACTTCCTGTAAAAGAAGCAATGAAAATTTTATTGGGAGGGGTTTAAAAATTATAATTTAAAGACCCTCCAAAGGCTAGGAAGAATGTCAAAGGTGATGACAGGCATAATCATGGGTCACCAGACTTTAAGATTCTGTATCAACATGTTTGTAGTCATGCCCAAGAAGGGTGTTATGGTTTAGATATGAGGTGTCCCCCAAAAGGGCAAGTGAGAGACAACATAAAAATATTCAGAATTGAAATGATTAGATTGTAAGAGTTTTAATCTATTTAGTGGTTAAATTCATTGATATGGATTAACTGGGTGGTAGCTGTAGATGAATGGGGTGTGGTAGGAGGAAGTAGGTAAGAGTGGGTGTACATTTGGGGTTCATAACTTGTCCTTGGTGAGTGGAGCTCTCTCTTTCTCTCTTTCTGCTTCCTGGTCACACTGAGTCCTGAGTTGCTTTCTTCTGCCATATACTTCTGCCATGATGTTCTGCCTCATCTTGGGCTTAGAGCTAGGGAGTCATTTAACCATGGACTGAACCTCTGAAACCATTAATCCAAATAAACTTTTCCTCCTCTACATTGTTCTTGTCAGTCCTTTGGATCACAGCAACAAGAATAAATTAAAAAAAAAAAAAAGGACTATAATGAAGGATAATCAGGAAGTGTCCAGGGTTGAACATTAAGCATTAAGGAGGAGTTTCCCATGGAGGAAGTAGTCACAAAGTAAACTGACACGCATAGTCAGCATGGGCTTGGTAGGAAACTATACTAGGAGGCTCCTGGAGGAAGTACATCAACAAGATCATTTCATAGTCAAGGCACTGGCAATAACCAGTGATGATGTGGGTGGTAGTGACTGGATGGATGGATGGACCTCCTTTCTTTTGTTGAGAATTTGATATCTAGTGTCCTTTTTCTATTATGGGAAAATCCTCCGTATTAGGACTTTCTGACCATGCTAGTTGTGACTGAGGAAGTTCTACTTAAACCAAAGACAATAAACTGAGGGTTAGCTTTCTTGATCCTGAATCACTTCTTGTTAGCTGCTTCATGGTCATTCCACAAGGAAGCTCTTAAGTCCCAATAGGAGAAAGGTCACAGACTCTTTCATGGATTGTGTATTTGGTTCTTCAAACCCTAACTCCCAATGGTAAAGTATTAGGAGGTAAAGCCTTTGTGAGGAAACTAGTCCACTATGGTGAAACCCTTATAAGAAAAAACATTCCTCACTTTCTTTTCTTTCTGTCATGTGAGGACACAAGAAGAAGACAACCAAGAAGCCAGCTGCCAGCAAACACTGTACCTGATGGAACTTTGATTTTGGACTTTCTAGTCTTCAGAAGCATGAGAAATAAATGCTTATTGCTTAAACCAGCGTCTTTGATAATTCATTATAACAACTCTGGCAGACTAAGACAAAGTGTCAGCATCTCTTATTAACAGTGCCTAGGTGAAAATCTGAGAAGCTGGCATTGAAATCTAGCTCCATGTGATACTTGTACTCAAAAAAAAATTAATTAAAAAAATAAAACTGGAAGTGTACAGTAGAAGCTACAAACTGTGTGAATTCTTTACTCTTCCTTTACACTTTTTATACCCCCAAACATAAGCATTAAACAGACACCGTTGCTTCCATTTTCTGATAGGAAACCAGGCTCAACTATATTAAGGTATGTAGTCATTTAGATGGATAAATACAACTTTAACCCAGTCATACTTTTCTCTCAAATTTAGAATTCAGGGACTGAGATTGTAGCTCAGTGGTAGCACTTGCCTAGCATGTGTGAGGCACTGGGTTCAATTCCCAACACCACATGTAAATAAATGAATAAAATAAAGGTCTATTAACACCTAAAAAATTTTTTTTAAATTTAGAGTTCAACTCTTAAATTCTTGACACTTATCAAAAATAGCCAAGGTTACCCAGATATATGACACCAAATAATACAACTAAGTATTTCACACAAGTCTAATCCTTCCACATAACCAACAAGATGAGGGCCATTATTACAAAATTATCCTTGGCCAAGAGGTTTCTTCTCAGGGAAAGTGAATCATTGAATTTGAATCAAAACTGATACACTCATCTTTTGCTCTTCTGCTAGCATCTGCTCTTTTCTGGGCACAGGAATAGCCAAGTAAGATTCAGTTTTCTTTCCTCTAGGTCATCTTAAAAGATGTATGAGAAAAAAAGGTACTTTTACAGTTGTATGTGAAGAAGTTAAATGTCATCATATTAAACAAGAAAAGTTTGAGAAATAAGCATACTAGAAAAATACAGCAAGACCTTGATATGAATGCCTGGAGATACTTGGAAAAAATGTTTTGAACACTCTATGTGCCCTAATTAAAATCTTGGCAAGAATATAAGAATATGTGATAAGCTAAGCAATGGGTTTACCAAAAAAAAAAAAAAAATGATTAACGTACTGCCAGCATCTTGAGGGTTTTTGAAAATTGGAAAAGAAGAGGGAAGAGAACATGAAATGGAAGAGAGAAATGGACTGGCCGATAATGCTTTTAGCCCTGAAGATTGAATGAACCACACCTTTAAGTGGTCTAAAAGCATGTTAGCAGGTAAATTGAATTAATAATTCATTACTCCTTATTTTGTATCTTCCTTTCTCCTTAAGTCTCTCATCTCTGGTCCCTTCTTCTCATTCTATAAATATGTATTGGTTGTTTTACGAAATCCAACTGCACCTGGTCTTAGAGTATCAAAGATGAATATGAATCATGTTTCTTGGGGAATTCACAACCTACAAACAGAGAGACTCAGAAAGAGCATCATTGCATGAGCTTTAACCTAAGTATATTAAAGATGTTTAAGGAGTGACCAGTGTAAAAAGAAGATAGATTTTGACACGTTATCAAGAAAAGGTGGAGAACAGTTTAGAAGTTTGTCCAAAGAGTCTACTGATAAAAGTAACAGGCATAGTCTCACTTCAAAGTCAGTCCATGATTTTAGAATATTGATTTTGTAAGTGAAAAGTGTATATGCCCATGTAAGGGAGTTTGACTTTTAAAATCCAAACCTAAAATCTAATCATAATGAAAAAAAGACTTTTTAAAAATTGGGTTTTATTTGAAGCTTCACTTAAAATGTGCCAATATGTTTGTACAACATACTTGGAAATACCAACCCCTTTTTAGGTTTTAAAAATTATACGGTGATATACAGGTGGAGCAAATCTAATCTGAAAATCGGAAATCCACAATGCTCCAAAATCCAAAGCTCTTTGAATGTGGACATAATGGCACAAATAAAAATTTTCACACCTGCCCTCAATGAGATGTATTGCAGACAAAATGTTGGTGCTTGAAAAATATTGTATAAAACTTTTTGTAGCCTATGTGCATAAGGTATATAAGAAGCATGAGTGAATTTTGTTTCAGAATTGAATTCCATTCCCAAAATATGTCATTATGATATATATGAAAATAGTTCAAAATCCTTCCAAAATACGGCCAGAGTGATTGGGTTCCAATCATTGAGAATAAGATGTTCTTAACCTATAGGAACTTTGCTAAGTACCTATGAAAAGGGAAAGGAAAAATTAACAAGTTGAACACACAAAGAGAGAGAACTTAAGAAAACATTTTTAAATATCCTAATTTTGCATTAGTAATAATTGGAATAAAAAAATGTACCTGACTCAATTCAGTCTATACCCATTCTTTGCAATTCTTCCTCCTTGGTATATTTAAGAATCTTAGGCAGAAAATAGAAAAAAAATAGAAGACCATATATTTTTTTCCAATAGCTGCACCGTTCGAACTCTATTTTACAATATCTGTAATTTTTTTTTCCTTAACATTTGTAGTACTTTGTGTTTACCCTTTGGGATAATTTGTAGTTGACCCCAGTAATATAGCCCTTTTAGCCAACATTTTTGTGACAGACACTCATTGATCTAGCAGTTTTTCAGAGTGCCTTAAAAAATCGATGGATCCAGAAGAAGAAACTGGTGGGACTTCATAATATCACATCTCATTTTTATCACAAATTTCCAATTTACCAAGTTTCTGTCTCATTATTTATACCAGACAGGGCATGCTGATGAGATACACAACCCGTTCTGTCCCTTTTGGCAATCCATTTATAACCGAAGCACAATTAATATCTTTACAGCTGTTCTCCAGGCAGAAAGAAAAATGTGGCAGCAAAGATTTTGTACATGTTTGAGTGTAAATGTGTGAAGTAAGGAGCGCTGGGACATGTCTAAAAACAGTGGAATCTGGGCTTTTTTTGTTTTTATATTCCCCAGAAATCTAATTTCAAGAAAGTATTTCATACCGGACGAGAAACTGCCTTTAGTAGCTCTCCAAATTTCCCAAGGAAATAATTAGGAATCAGAATGATCATTAAATACAAACACCATGAAAAGCCCCATCCAAAGACAAAGCTTATGGGGAATTCCACAAAATTTCTAGAGTGCCACATCATTTAAACCTTTTTGTATCTATTGTCAATTGCGTGACTGTTAAATATTAATCTTCTTTTAATTACATACTGGCGATCACCATCAAAGACAGGTGAACTACTTTGTTTCTGACCCAAGTATTTTATCACTTGACAATATTATCTTATTTAAACTTAAGCCCTAAAAGTTGAATTATAATCACTTCTAGGTTTTCACAAAAGAATACATATAAATAGGCAATCAATAAATATGTGTTATCTATTTGTAGCCATGTTTTCCATGTGGGTATTTGTGGCATCATTGTATTAATAAGCACCCTAAATGTTAGTAACCACAAGGAAAATACAAACACACACACACACACAACTTCACTCTCTCATTATCCTCTAGAGATCGGTTCCAGGATCCCCAGTGGATGCTCAAATTCATGAATGGAGAACCCATGGATAAGGAAGGCCAAATATTCCAAAGTATAGGGCTCAGTACTTATACATTCAAACCAAGCTCAAATTGAAAATATTTTTTAAAAAGTGACATCTGTGCCAATCATTTACTGACTTTCCTCTTTTCATTACTCACTAAATAATATAATGATTATTTACAAAGGGGTTACATTTTACTACTATTGTAAGTAATCTGGAGGTGATTTACAGTACACGGGAGGAAATGCGTGGGTTGGTACAGATACCATGTTATTTTGAATAAAAGACTTGAGCATCCACAGATTGTGGTAGGGTTGGAAGGTCCTGGAGTCAATCCTCTGAGGATACCAAAGAATGACTTCATATGTGTGTTTGTGTATGAAACTCTCCGAAAGAAAGAATTCAAACTATGGGCAAACATTTTTGTGCTAGATTCTGATGAAACAAATATTTATTTAAGACACACTTAGAATGTCATTAGTAATGTTTATAATAGTAAATAATAAACTATTTTCAAAAAAATTAAGCTGAAGATAAAATAGGATTCACAAAATGAAAACCACCAAGAGAAAATACTGACTGTTCATAACCAAAACAACAACAACAAATACTAAATTTTTGTGGGATCAGAAGCTGGTTCTGATTAAATGTAAGTGGCCTCCACTCATCTGTTAAGCTACATTACTCCTACAGAATAAAAAGGAACAAAACAGTCGTTATTTGATAATCAAAGTGTGGAGACTCTTGCTAGGCAAATTTTACCATCAAACCAGTAAAATATGTCAAAAGCAGAGCAATGATATCCAGTTAGAGGAGAGCTCTGCACTGGGTAAGTGATTCCCACCGCAATCAGAATCCTTTGAATAGCTGTGTTCAAAAATACTAATTCTTGGAAGCAGGGCATGATGGTGCATGCCTGTAATTCCAGTGATAGAGGAGACAGAAAGAGGGATTGCAAGTTCAAGTCATCTCAGCAACTTAGCTAGGCCCTAAGCAACTTGGTGACATCCTGTCTCAAATTTAAAAAATAAAAATAAGTAAATAAATAAATCTTTGTGGTTCTACCCAATGGAAACCAATTCAAAACCTCATAGGAGAAGCCAGGGACTCTATTTCACACTCTGGCTCATGGAAAAGTGTCATTTGTAAGCCAAGGAATGAAAAGCATGCTTACGCCCTTTTGAAAGTTATATGTTATTTCAAGTTTCTAATTACAAAAGTAATACATACTCACTGTGGGAAACACACCTCTTTTTGTAGACAACTCAAAGAGACACCTTAGAAGGTACAAAGGCGAGAAGGCTGGGCTTTTAGGAGTGTGCAAAGAAGTGTTAAGGAGCTAATTAGCACCTGCACCTAAAGAGCAGTCAAGTACAATTTAGGACAGATGGGAGGGTTAGCCTCTGAGAAATATCCAGAAGAACCTAGAAGACTGTAAAAGATAGTAGCTTAGACCTCCCTTCTGTAAGAATTTAAATCCATATTTTGTAATTTTTTGTGGTTCTCTTCTTATTAGGGTGTGTCCTCTGTGAATGTATACTTTATTTCCATTAATTTCATTAATGGAAATAAAGAATATAGTCACTATCACATAAATAATAAGTAGGTTAGCTATTTTGGAAAGCAAAAGTGTCCTGTAGGTGCATAATTTATATAAATCAACTTAAGGTAGACTGAATTTTTTTGTTTCATGTTTATTTGGTTCCCCCATCCTAGGTTTACATTGTGCTTGGAATGAATAATCTCTACATCATTGTTTTCAAAATTGTGAACCACACATGCCGCTTAATGAAGAACACTATAAGCTTCCACCAGCAGATACCTAGCTCCTCCACAAAAAGACTTCGACAATGATACACATCAACTTGATCTATTTACTAATTAATTTGTAATTAATGTGAGTGATTAGTTAGTAATTAAATAGCCACGTGGCACAGACTAAGCTCATCATGCATTTATTATATTTTGTAAATATTTTCAGATATTGTCACTAAAGGAATCAATAGGACAGTCCCAACTTTAAATCTTGCCCAGCCCGATGAACTGATTCTATTTTTCCTATTTTACTTTCAAGACACAGACAGATCAAATAAAAGAAAATCATGTCTTCCAACACATAGATTTTTAGAGTTCTGTTCTTGTGGTACATGATGCTAAATCCTAGGAATTCAAGATCAGAAAAATATGCATAGAACTTATCTTTATGGGTCTTCTAATTTTAGAATGTTTTGGTGTGAATATTTTAATAACCCCAGCAAGTTAGGACTCATCAGATGACAGCTTTCACAGGCAAAAGCAGACAATTATAAATTTGGAGCAATTCTGAGATCTTTTTTTTTTTTCCCAGAATATCTCATGCAGTTTCTGCATTTCTTTCCCTAGTATATTAACGCTGTTTTTAAATCATAAAATAGCTTTCAGACACTTTAGTAACACGTTAGAAAGATGTACCATGACTCTGGTATTTTGTTTTCAGAATCTCCTGGAACACTCCCATACTCCAAGTGAAGTACAGCAGTAGATTCATCCACTAAGCAAGTTGTTCTAATGTAACCTTCAGAGGAACAGCATCACCTGGAAACTTGCTAGACATGTAGATTCTCAGGTCCACTCTACCTCATTCTGAGGGAGTTTCCGAAACTATATTTTAATCATCCCTCCAGGTAATTCTGATGCTCATTCAAATTAGAAAACCATTGGGTTATGGCAATTGCAACAGTATTATACCAAATAAACATAGGTATCTTTGACCTAAAAAAAAGCTACTGATAAGTGTTATGTAATGCTCTAGCTTCTTTTTATAACTTTACAACCTTCTGAGTAAGGTAAGACAATTATGAAGTTTTTAATTTTATAGAAAAGTAGACTGAAAAATTCCCTTATTCTCTTAGAAGAATATACCAATATGGGGGGGGGGGTGTTGCATTAAAACCTCTGAATATGTATTACATTTTTATATTTTTAGTTAGTTTATAACTCATAAACCTTCCTGTTTTTGCCTAATGCCTTCCAGTAATCGTGGTAACTTACAATCAAATAGTAAGTTACTGTGACCAGACTCACTTTTTTCCTTTCTTTTTCAGAATGGTAAATTTAAAAATATAGAGTGTAGTACAGTCTAGATACTAATTATACTTTTTCCTCCAAAATTAATACCTGGTAATACATCTAAGCATAGCCATTAAAATAGTACACTTTGTGAAAGTCTGAACAAGAATTAAATCAGCATAAATTTCCAGGCACACCATTTCACAAATCTTCTAACAGTGATAATTGCTACTTCCTTATCCCCCACGATAGATTCAAGGACTTCAGACTTCATGACAACTACCTACTGCTCATTTTTTTTTTTTTTTTTAATGCAAGGCATTTATACTTCACCCATACTTGGAATGACAAACGCCAAGAAACCTGGACATTTTGCTTCTTGACAGTTTTCAATTAACCTTGGAAACTACTTCTAAACATGTTCTAATTCATTGTCAGAGAAATGGCCTCTGCTTATTTGGTCTTGGCTCATTTCTCTCTACATTCTTACTCAGGAGACAAAAGAAGTAAGTACCTTATCGTGTTGTCTATAAAAGGGATCTTTTCATATGTGCATCCTCGCAGTAATGATATACTCCTTATCAAACAAATACTGAGCAACTACCAAGAACATGCTAATCCGAACTTCACATTTGGGTTTGTCACCTTGTTCCTTATTTCTGATACAGGCATTATCCTGGGTTTAGCAGAAAGCACATTTGATATAGGGATCATCATCAAATGTGGAACTTAAAGCCAATAAGAGGTAGAAATGACAGACTAGAACAAGTCACTAAATTTCAGAGTCCAACACTTACCCGCTATCCCCACATTAATGATATGAGGGAAAATTAATGAGATAACATTCACAACACTATTCTACAGCATATTAAAAAACTCATGCAAACATTAAGAAATACTCAAAAATAATTGTGATAGCTGTGATTGCACTTGAGATACCAGTTCTCTTACATCTGAACCTCATCTCAATCACCAGTCAATGTTCCTTTCAAGAGAGACCACTACATTTATAAAACCCACAGAAATCAAACACAATTACCAGAAATAAATAGTTTCATCATGTTTTTAGAATAAGACTATGCAATGCTGTACATTATGGTTGAAACTGACAAATGCATTTGGAAATGAATGAAGTAATATGGAATTCTTAAAAAAGATAGAGGCTTCCTAGACATTTGTTGAAATTCAATCCTTTGGAACTTGAATTGCCTTGAATTGGAGTCTACGATATAAATAATTTCTCATTGCCATTTTTTGCTGAAATAATACAAGATTAATGATCTCTCATGTTCTCATGAAGACTTAAGAATTTGCACATATTTCACTATGTGTGTATATATGGAGGGATGCCTACTCTAGACAGAAAAGAGAATTCCCTTCAGGATAGAATTTATATTTCAGAGCAGTGAGATTGTGAGTCAAAGCAGCTATTTTTGTTGTTGTTCCAGACTCTCCACATTTTTCTCTTTGATTTGGAAAGAAAGCAACATTTTCTTTCCAACTTAGGCAGTATATATCACACAAATCCACACACAAGCACTCATACACTGCAACATATAGAAATAAGAGATGATGGAGACAGAGGATGTGTTTGTGTGTATGAGAAAGCTAGAGAGACAAAGAGAAAGAGACCAGAGAGACAAACACAGAGAATGCATGCTAAAGGCAAGAAATATTAGAACATTTTTGCTACCTTCAAAGAATAAAGAGAAATATTTTGGGAGACTGTAGTAACCTGTAATTCATAACCAGTAAGTTACAAACTTAGAAAAATGGGAGGGAGAATGAAGTTCTCACAAGTTTTTCTTGGTCATAGTCAGAAAAATCACAAGCAAACACTAAAACCTATCAGTGCTTTCTGTGTGCAAACCACTCACTCAAACACCATGCCAAAGACATGCAAGTCATGATCCTGCCTTCATGGAGCTAACTCTCCGGCCAGATACTAGAAAAGGTAGAACTTGTCTGTGAGTATTTATTTTGCATTGAACTGAAAACCACTAATGAAGGATGGAAGACTGAGGAATGAATTCTACTTCCCATCCTGAAAAAAAAAAAAAAAAAAAAAAGTGTCAAGAAGCATCTTGACTACTAGAGTCTAAATGAAAAAGAAAAAAAAAAAATTCCTTGGGCTTTACCCAATTGAAGGTACATATAACTTCACAGGCTTTGGCCTAATGCAAATGAATGGGACCTAAGGAACACCACACCTATCTTAAGAAACAGATATAATTTTGACTAAGGTATACAGGTATTTAGTATACAATGCCATATTCCACTTGGAAGGATAGTACCTTTTTTTTTTTTTTTATTGAAAGTTTTGTGGCAAAACTGGAGAGTCAAAACACAGCTTGACTGAGTATTTTCTATCAGATCCAACACAGTTCTTAACTGCACTTTCTTAGTAAAAACCAACTAATCTTTTTTTAAAGATGATAGGATTGTTGTAGAAATTAAATCAAATAAAAGTACCCAGTGCAGTGATGATTCTTAGTAGCAATAACCATAATGATTATGATGATAATAATGATATAAATTTACTGAGCAACTACTATGTGCAAAACACCATCCCAAGTATTTTATATGATTTATTATTTCTGAACTAGTAACTATTGAAGGCCCACTGGGGGTCATTTTCTGCATATAATTTAATTCTCTAAATAAAAGTAAAGGAATCTCATTTTAAAGATGATGTTGAATGTGCAGAAAAAGAAACAACATATCCAAATTTGCATGTTTAATGAATGTATCCTTGATCCACAATTCATTCTCTAAATCTACAAGTTCTCTGCTGCATTCTTTAAGTCTTCTTTTAACACCTCAGACTATGCATTAAATCCTATTTTATAACAGGCTATCTTAGTCACTGCCTGAAGATTTGATCCCTTATATCTGAATAAGATTAATGTATTCACCTTCATGTCTTGCCTAAGTTTCTAAAGCCACCAAAAAATAAAAGACAATATAGTGCATTTCATATCTGATTGCCTAAATCCCACATAAATGAGTTTCCTGGATAGTAGACTTCTAATTTATTCTCATATTTTCCATTATACTCCTACCTCTGATGACAAAAAAAATTAAAAGATAACAGTACATAAATTACCTCTATCTATATTGAACTATCCAGGGAAAGGCTGTTCTTGTTTAAGGGAGATTTCTCTTAAATTCCTGGGAAAAACTTGAGTATCAACAGAAAAATAAGTGGGAGAAGCCAGGAGCATTTCTCACTTAAAGAGATTTCACCTTCCTTGTTCTAAACCACTTTGATTTACATACGAAAATTGAAGATACAATATCATCGAAAAGAAATTCCCTATTTGTCACATTTCAGGGTCAGCTGCCTGGTCACTGTGAGTGGCAATTTGGATCTAGATAACATTCCAGCATCAAGATACTTCACGTTTTCCTAAGACACTGAAGTTTCCTTCACCCCTGGAGTCCTTGGTGGCTATCAGTTTTGCTAATTACCTGTCTTTATTCTCACAAACTGCTCTGTGCCCTGGCCATTACTGATCCTGTCCTAACTGCCTCCTCTGCACCCGCTTAGAACCACAGATCAAGAGAAAGCAACTCTCCTATCCACCCAAACTTACTGCACAGTATTCTTTTGATTATTGCCTAAGTGCATTAGAAATCCTTAGTGAGAACATCGCTCATTATCTTAGTTTTACCTTGCTTTCATGGAATACATTTTCTGAGATATCTGCTGTGTGTGGGGCCCCCGTGATAGGCCCCCAAAGACAACAATGAACAATACAAGCACAGACTAAACCTTCAGGGGGCTTTTGGTCAAGCATAGATAACAACATAAGTAATTAGTTAATCAATTATAACTTCTATGAAGGAACAGAATGACATGAAGTCTTTAAGAGACCTAGAGGAAGTGATGATAATCTGAAGCTGGGCTGAATGGGAGTTAGTTTTCTCCAGGATGTATCAGTGGCATATATGGAGGCTCAGAAGACCTCACAAATAAGGAACAAAAGCGGGTCTGTGAGGCAGAATGTGCAGTTATAAGATATGAGGGGTGGTGGCATGGTGAAAGTATGTGCAGTATTATCAGCAGTGTTAAGGATTTGAGCTCTATCCAAAAAGCAATAAAGAAACACTGAAGCTCATTAAGTAGAACTATTTCAGGATCAGATAAAGTATTAAAAGTGGACAATTGGAAATGTGGAAAACCAGGATGGAGTATAAAGAGGAGTCCCATTAAATAAAATATTTTCTTGCATGAGCATGGTAAGAGAATGAAAAGTGGTTGAAAAGTAGAACGGGACCTGTATTTGTTACAAGATGATTTCGATCTGCCTACATTCCTTTCTAAAAGCAGTAGGAAGGCACTCAGGGGTACACCATACACAAAAATGCGTCTCAAAAATGTTACTCTTGCTCCTCCAGAATCTGACAGGAGTGGATCCAGGATGTCAAGGACCATGAGTTGCTTTAAATCAAGAAAATTCAGCAAAGTGACAGGCTGTATGTGATTGTAGGACATGAGCTTCCACTTGGAAAGGCCATGAAGCAAAGAGTAGACGATGGCCACCTGATTAGTTCAGCAAGGAAATGAAGACCCTTGGCAGAAAGTTTAAAGGATCTTACTTCTGCCAGCAATCGTGAGACCGAGAAGCTGGGTTCTTGTCCATTTGAGCCTGAAATAAGACCCCAGTGGTGAATGAAACCTTTCTTCTAGCCCTATAAGATCCTGAAGAAGAGAATTCACTGAACTTCTGAAGGGACCCCTCACCCACATCAACTTGAAATAGCAAATGTATGCTGTTTATAACCATAAAAGATTGTAGTACTGGTGTTATGCATTAAAAAGTTAACTGACAAATACAGTTTTGAGTGAACTGCTGGTTAAGTTAAATCATTCTCACCTGGAGATAATACATAAACAATTTGAGATGTAGGTCTAGAACCCAGGGGAAAGGTCAAAAACGACAATTTTGGAAAGTGAACTTAAAAATAATACACAAGAGGGTAAGATCACAGAAATGAAGAATAAGGACAAATGAATAATCAATCATTTGTTTTAAATAGACTAAGTAGCTTTATTCTAAAAATTTGTCCTAAACAAAAATATCAAAGAGGAAGATACAAATTTATGCACATTGATGTTCAAAGAATTTGGAAACAGCATGCTGACAGAGAAGTAAGCTTCATGATTATAGTTAATATCTCAGAACCATGGAAAACTGACATTTATTGAAATACTGCATGCCATGCAAAGTCATTTATCCTTTCATATATTTTTTTTCTTTTTAATCCCATTTTAAAGAAAAACTCGGATTCAGAGAGGTAAATTCTCTTCCTTTGATTGCCCAGTAGCCATGACTCCAACACCAGTCTGGCTTCAAAGTCTGAGCTTTTAACTTTGATCACTTTAAGAAAGCATTAAATCAGACACTGGAAAGCATATTTTTATATTCTTTAAGCTGGCCTAAGCCTACCTTGGATCACATATCTAAGCGTTACCTCCTTAAATTGGTTTCTGTAGTAATAGAAGCTCTGTAGAATGTAAAGAGCTATCTATCTACCTTAAAAGCCAGGCAGAATCTTAGAATTAATAAGGAATACCTTCTCGGTTTCAAATCAAACACCATATCTAAGGTGGCACTCTCCCTTCAAGAACCAACACAACTCTTATCTCAATGACCTGAGGAGGTGGAAGAGCTTCAAAATGGTCTTTCTCACTATTGCTGATACCACAGCAATAACTTCAATCATGATGTGTTGAAATATCTTCAGATCCAAAGGGTTTACTTGGTGGATATCATTTAAAGTTTCCATCCCATATTGAAAATAATTGCACATGTTTAAATTCGTCCACCTGCTTGCTTATTTGAATATGGTGCTAATTGCTTATGTGTTCTGGATCTTATAGACCTAGGAATAGAAAGATGATGCTGAAATGCTTTGGATTTTGTAGGAATCAACCTTTTAGCTATTAAGTGGAGCCACACAGTCATGCTAGCAGTCTTTGCTCTACTTAGGTGGTTTCACTCTGAGACACTACAGGTCTGTCTCCCATCACTGGCAAAATTTTTAAGAAATAGCTGCAGGTCCTTTGAGTCATGAGAAAACAGAAAATTTTAATTGACACCCTGCCATATAGCTTTTAAGCAATCAGAGTCCCAGGTACTCTTCCTTGTCATCCCTGGGTGATATAAGTAATCATGGTTTCTGCTATCATGGTCCTTTAAATCTTTGTCAATATTCAAGGTCACCGGCTACCTTCCCTGCCAGCCTATGTGCTCCTTGAAGGCAGGTACAGTGTTTGCATGGCATGTACAAAAACGTGAAAGTGCACTTTGCATAACATGCTGCTTTCCAAAATCTGATTACATCCAAACACGGCATGCTTGGTATTTAATAAAACAATATTAATTAATTTGAAATCTATTCTAAGATATTTATATCTGTTTTAAACCTTTCTGATTACACTGAAAACAAAAATCTTGATTTTGAGTACATTTTTAACATATTTCTTATACTTTCCAATATTTCCTTACGTAGTTGTCCTGGAAATAAGCATAAGCAGGCAACAGTGTCTATGTATAAGACAATACCATTTGTCCATTTGCATATATTTCACATTACACTTCTCTAATATTTCGTTTATCTGACATTTGGCTTCTACATATGGCAAATGATAGTAGTAGTGAGACAAAGTTTCTCTTAAAACCATAACACATATAGATTCTTGTAATATGTAATAGTTTTCTCAAACATGACATATCCCTTATAAGTTAACAGCATATTTGATATTGAACAAGAATCCTGGAGGTGGATCTCCAAGGACTCAGGGTGGATTCAGTGCTCTGTTCAAGAAAACTATCAGGGATTTTCAACAAGGCTTGCTGACTCCAGGGAATGAACTCCTAACAAAGAAATCTCTGCAAACACAGCTTTTATCTCTGTGACTTTACTGTCTGTAATTGCAGGTACTCAATAAATACTTATAAAATCTATTTAATGATAACAATTGGAGAAAATAGACATGTTAAGTTTGAAATCAAAAGAATGAAACAAAATAGGAATTAGAACTATAGGAGTTTTATTGTTGTTTCAATAAATAGTAGTTTTAATAAGTTACTTTTTGTTAAGAAAAAATAACACGTGATTGAAGCAAGCTAGAGACCTCTACAATGTCCCACTGGGGTGGATTTACCATTGGATTAACAAAGAGAAGGTGCTAGTAGCTAGACTTGAAAAAACAACCCTAGCTTTAATGTGGAATCTCCTACTTAGTTGCCTTGGGCTATGTAATGAAAGGCAAAATAAAATGATTGAAGTCACCTTGAAGAATGAGAAGACGAAGGGGTTGTTGATGGTGAGGATTAACAAGATAAATGAGCAAAAGGACCAATGGAGACACCGAAGCATATATAGCCTAGGATTCTATTTGGTTAGAGGTAGAAAGCAGGCAGAACTTATCTATGCCATTAGAAATGAGGATATCAGTTATTCTACAAGAATAGTTATTGGGAGGGGGAACGAGAGTGAATTTGGGTGTTTGATGCCATTCTGACTTTTTATTTGGGTGTTAGTTTAATAAACTCATTTCAACTTGGGCTGAGTAGGTGAATTTTACTGTATGGATATTACACTCCAATACAGAATTTAAAACTAGGCATGAAGGAAAAGTGGGAAATGAAGAAAAGCCTCAAGACAACCTCAAGAATTTCTGTCTATATTAATGCCAAATCTAAGGTGCCAATGCCCCTAGTGCTAAATTCAGTAATGGAGACAATGCTGAATTTCTATCATATCACATAATGCCAGTTGTTTTGCCTCAAGACCTATTTTCAAAGTTGCTCACAGGATGCCTGTGCAGTGTTTACAGCTATACAGCAGTTATAAAGGTGGACAGTGCATCTCCCTCCATTTAGTGCTGACACTGTAACTTGTTACATAGACATAAATGCGTAGAAATTGTTTGATATTAATTTATTGTCACCTAATGGTATCAGCAGCTCTAGTAATTATACTGGAATAGGAAGAAGGAGAAGGAGAAGAAGAAGAGGAGGAGGAGGAGGAGAGGAAGAAGGAAGGAAGGAAGGAAGGAAGGAAGGAAGGAAAGAAGGAAGGAAGGAAGGAAGGAAGGAAGGAAGGGAGGGAGGGAGGGAGGGAAAGAAGAGAGAAAGAGAGAAAGATAGAAAGAAAGAAGAAAGAAAGAAAGAAAGAAAGAAAGAAAGAAAGAAAGAAAGAAAGAAAGAAAGAAAGAAAGAAAGAAAGAAAGAAAGAAAGAAAGAGGAAGGAAGGAAGAAAAGAAAGAGCGAGAAAAGAAAAGAAAAAGAAAGAAAACCTGAGGGGATGATCATTCTGTCAAGGTCAGAAAAAGGACAAAAAACATGTTCAGGAATGAATTTTGCCCTTTGTTTTCCGTCTTGATCATCCATTTCTTCTTTAAGCAGTAATTTTTAAAACCGTAGGTTATCTTACATCCCTTAATAGGATCTGTGAATACAAATGGATGGAAGCCTGACATTGCAGTCACCGTGAAGAACTGAGGATATTCCTTCTCTGATTCTCCTTTCAATCAAGGACATGCATGCTGCTTTCACAAACCTGGTAGAAAGAATATCCTACCCTTAGCTTGGTTCTGACTTTCCCAAGGATTTGACTGCAGTTCACTGCTTTTATCTGTGCAGCAATCACTGGTAGATAAAGAAAAAATGTCTTCTTTTTGTTATTATTTTATTTTAAAGATAATATAGTACATATTGTTAATGTCCACAACATGCCTTATTGATACTAAGAAGTCAAGATTTTTCACAAGGAAGCATCAACTATGAGTCTCTTCTTGAGGTCCGTGTTATGAGGAAACTGCACATAGTTTGTGTGGGCATGAATGCATGTTTCCTGTATACTCTGTTGACATGGTCAGGAAGACACTTCCATATCCCCTCTCTAACAGACCTCCCTTTGGACAATTCATTGCCACTGCCACTCACAACATCCATCAAACTGTTTTATATTTCCTAGGGAAGATTTGTTTTAAGGAACATAATATATCCTTCCACCTTTTGAGTTGTCATCTACAGACAGTTGGAAGTATCATGGAAGCCAGAGATGGCGATTGCCTGAGGCTCTCTACGTGAGAAGAATCACAAATTAAGAAACCCAACAAGAATTTTCCTATTGTCTTGTGTTGCCTTGGCTCTATCCCTTCTCACTTTGAAGCCTAGCTTTACTCCGTTGATCTAAAATATACCACGAAAATATGAGTCCTTCTTGATTGCTCCTAATTCACATATTTTTGTGTTGAGCTATTTGGAAAGGTGCTATTTCAATGTCTGCTCTATCTTCATGGCAAATACCCATGGTTGAGAGAACAATTGAAATAGGTATGGTCAAATGTCTACCAACGTCCTAGACCAGAAGCAACCCAGACAGAGGCAGTTTCTGGAATCTTACACTGTCAACAGGAAGAAGGGGAAAGGGAGTCACTTGGAGAAGAGAAACAGCATGAGGTAGGCAGATGTCCTGTGGATGTTCACTTCCTCCTTGAGACAGGAAGATTCTGCATAGGGTCTGCTCACAGGGTTGTTAACAAGAAGATATTCAGTCCTTTATTCATTGCCTTTTCCATAAGCTGTGAAAGGGTGGGAATTACTAGGGCAATTTTGGGAGGGACAATCTGATGAACAGACTGAACAGACTATCCATAAACACATTTTCAGAGAATAGGGACAGAAGGACACAGTTTGAACAGAAGAAAGAAAAGGTAAAAATTCTCTTAGGAAGCATATCCCAAAGGTACTGAACTTTGGCAGCATATTAAGATCCTTTCCCCTTTTATAATGTGATTATTGGAATTCATTCAAGAATGTCTGCTAATTTCAAAATTGGCCAGTTGCTTTACAGTCTAGGTTCACTGCCATCGTTTTGCCTGTTATCCAGTGAGTGGTATCTCTATGGTGTTTCACAGATCATTGCTGGTACTTCCTGGTGAATGTTTTGGTTAAACTAATTTAAATGGTTTTCTTTAACATTTTCAGTTATCTGAGAAGTACTTACAAATGAGTAATTATGGGCATTGTGAAGCTGAGCAGAAGACAAACTAGACAAGGAAAAAATATTGCAAATGTATATCTGATTAAGGACTTGTACATAAAATAAATAAAGAAATCTCCAATCTCAAAAATAAGAAAGCATACAACCCAGTTAAAAATGGGCAAAATATCCAAACATACATAACCAAAGAAGATGTACACTAGATAATAAGTATGAACAATCCTCAGCACCATTAGTGTTTAGGAAACTGGAAATTAAAACAAAAAGTACCAGTGCACAACTTTTAAAAAGGTTAAAATCCCAAAATATGAAAATGTGAATTGCTGGTGAGTACTTAGAGCAACAGGAATTTTCACTCAATATTTGTACAAAGGAAATAGGTTGTAGCCAATGTGGAAGCCAGTTTGGAATTTCTTTCAAAATGAAACATCATCTTATCATATGATCAGGTGTCATACTGCCAGATGTTAAAAATCTATGTCAAAATAAAAATGAATGGAAATGTATTTCTAAACAAAAGCCTGTGCATGGAGGTTTATAACAGTTTTGTTCATAATCACATATGAAAATGGAAATCAATCAAAATGAATGAATCCATTCAATAGTGAATGAAAAAATGAATTATAGTACAGGTAACATGGAATGCTATTTAGTGGGGAAAAGAAATGAACTATCCAGCTATTCAAACATGGATGAATCTTAAGTGATGATTACTAAGTAAAATGTCCATCTATTATGTGATCCCATTTCAGCAAAGACAAAAAAAAAGGTAGTAAAGAAATGAGTGTTTGCCAGGAGCTCTGGAAATAAGGAAGTTCAATAGTTAAAGTTCAAGGAATTTTTTTGAGGCAGTTGCACTATTCTGTAAAATACTATGATGATGGATACATGCTCCTCATGCTTCTGTGTAGTTGTCAAAACCCATAGAACCATACAGCATTAAGAGTGAAACAATACATGCAAATGTAAAAAAAATTAAGGAAATTAAGGATTCTCTGAATAGATGGCAAACTGTGACAGAATGATATAATTTATGACATGATATCATTACAACTTACTGAAGAGGATGTGGAGAGAAAAAGACCTAAGTATTTATTTTATTGGTGCATTATAATTATACATAATAGTGGAATTCATTATGCCATATTTGTACATGTATATGACAAAATTTGATCAAGCTCATTCTCTAATATTTCCCTTTTCCCTCCATCCTTCCTCCCCTGATCCACCTGCTCTACTGTACTGACCTCCCTTCTATTAATATTTCAACTATTTCATTATAATTATATATCTAGGCAGGATTTATTGTGGTATATTCATAACTAGATATAGCATAATTTGGTAGATTTTATTTCCTGCTACTTTCGAGTGCCCTCCTCATTGCATTAATCCCCTTCTACTCTATTGGTCTTCCTTCTGTTTTCATGATATTTCCAATTCTCCCTTTTTGTATTACTTCTTTCTATAGTTTCTGCATCTGAGAAAAATATTTTGGCTCTTGTCTTTCTGAGTCTGGTTCATTTTAATAAATGTTCATTTAATTGTTGTTCTCCAATTTGATCCATTTACCTGCAAATGACATAGTTTCATTCTTCCTTGGTGAAACTCCTTTGTGTATACATATCTCCTTTCCTTTACCCATTCATCTGCTCATGGACACTCATGCCAGTTCTATGACTCAGTTGTTGTGAATTGCACTCCTATAAACATTGGTATGCAAGTATCACTATAGTATATTGATTTTAGATCTTTTGTATAAATACCAAGAAGTTGGATAACTGGTCATATGCTGGTCAGATCTAAGTAATTTTGAAAGAAAGGAAAAGTTGTACCCCATTTGTGTACAATGAATCAAAATGCAGTCTGTAAAAAATAAAAAAAATAAAAACAAGTGAATGGAATATGTGAAACTAAAGTCAAAATTAACCACACATAGCTTAGTACTCTAGTTGATAGGGCTGGTCCTTACAGGGGTCTGCAGCACATGCACACTGTTTTTAAACAATTAGGAAAATGGATGCCAGGTGAACTGGCACACCAACATTTATTTATCTTTATTCAGCTGAGAGCTGACTAGGTAAACATAAAACAATAACAAAAACAAAAACTACACCTACTACTCAGATATTGGTTTCTTTCTAACACTGTTTTCCAATGAAAGAAACCAGAGCTTCCTAGCAAAATAGCTGATTCTAGAATTGACACAATCAGTGTTTTTAAGATAAGCCTGGATCATGTTTTGCAATACAGTATGGAAATGATATATGCCTATATCATGTATATATACGTGTATATACATACATATATATATATATATATATAGAGAGAGAGAGAGAGAGAGAGAGGAGGATATTCCAAAGGAACATAGGAGACAACTGAGAGGCCTTCTAATGAACAAAAATGAAAAACTGAGTTAAAATTAAAGTTATATTGGGTTATAACCCCAAATATATATGTAAAAACAAACATTGAGTCCATACTGATGAAGTAAGGGAGGAAGAAAAGAAGGGAGGGAAGGAAGAAAGAAAAGAGGAAAGGAAGGAAAGAAGGAAAAAAGAACACATTCCTCATGCAGGAGAAATGCACATAATTTCCACAGTATGGTAACTTAGATGGGACATTGAAATAGAAAAAAAAATGTGTGGAATTAGATAAAAACTAAGGAAACTGTAATAAATAGACTTCACTTAAAATTCTGTGTCTACATAGGTTCTTTTATTCTAATAAATATACCATAGTCATGAAAGATGTTAACAATGGTGGAATGTGGATGTGAAATAAATGGGAACTCTAACATTTCACAGATACCTGAAACCATGCTACAATTTTAATGATTTATTTAAAGAACAAGAAATTCCACACATTTGAGCACCTAATTTTCCAGTATATATATATATATATATCTGTGTGTATGTATATACATATATATATCAAAATTGGGAAGAGATGTTCACTCTGTATCTGGAGATATGATCCTAAGACAGATTTGATAAAAAGCATACAGTCATCATAGAAGAGAGAACATGAATATCTGTTTAATAAATCTCTAGTTTTAGATTTTGAGACTAGTGCTTCCTAATTAAATGTAGTTAAATATAGTCACACAAACTGCATTATTTTGCTAAGGAAGCTGTAGCAAAATACTACAGACTGCATGGTTAAAGGACAGAAATGTATTTCCTCACAGTTCTGGAAACTGGAAGTCCCATATAAGAGTACCAGTAGAGCTGATTTCTCTTCCATGACTTGTAGATGGTGGCCTTCTTGCTGCCTTTTCTTTTGTGCACATCTGAACCTACAGTCTCTTTCTGTGTCTAATTTTCATCTTTTTATAATGACTACTAGTCAGATTAGAATAGAGCCCAGACCTACTTAGCATCAACTACCTATATAAAGGACCTGTTTTCTACTGCAATCACGCTCTGAGATACTGAGATTTGAGTTTCAACACAAGAATTCTGGGGAAACACAATTCCACCCCAAACAGAAATTCACTCTAGGAATATTTTTTACTATAAGAATATGATAATAGGGCTGGGGAGATAGCTCAGTTGGTAGAGTGCTCGCTTCGCAAGCACAAGGCCCTGGGTTCGATCCCCAGCACCCCAAAAACAAACAAACAAACAAAAAAAGAATATGATAATAATACTTAACATATAAATTAATGTCATTTAATATAATCCTTAAATCTTTATATAATATATATTGTACCTTGGATATATATGATGCAACTTTCTAAAAGTATATACAGTGTTTTACAACATGCCTAGTCTCAGTAGAAGATGAATAATCTGTATGATTTTATTCTCTATCAATTTAGCTAAGCTAAAATTGTATTACTAGAACTCTCTATCCTATATTGTCCTGGTTAGGCAGGGCACGAAATTTTTAAGACAGAAGTGGAGAATATGAGCATAGAACCTGAGGCACTGGGACAGCTCATGCATGACTTGGAGGCCCTGAGAGTGTACGTTTTTGGTATGGGGGCAGGAACACCCAGGCTCACAGCTGTGTCAGACTCTATAGCGTTTGCTTTCTGGTTCTCTTAGTCCTGGCTTATGTGCCTGTGAAGCTCTATGATAAAAAGACACTAGTTTCTTCTGCAGTGTACCCAGCCCACAGAAATGTGAAGCGTAACAGAGAGATGCAGGCACTGGTTTGTCTTTCTGGGTTCCAGTTTGTTGTCCTGGATTCCAGTGCATTTCTGGATTTTTCTGCCTCCCTTCCAGGTTTACCTCCCATCCGAGAGACAGAAGCAATCACGTCACGCATGTTTCTTTTTTCGACTGCATAATTGTATATGGTCTCTTTTCAATCATAACTCCTTCATTCTGTGTACCATAAGTGGTTCTTTCTATTATCTGATGGGGGTCAACTATTCTTATCAAAGGTAGGAACTTAAATAGTCACTTTATGATTGTGTATCTTAGTTTCCTCATTTATAAAGTAAAAATAATGATATTTATCTTATAAAGTTGGTAGTAGGATTAAGTGAATGTAACAGAGGCTTCAAGTTTTTCTCTACATGAAGTTACTGGCAGAACAGAAAAACATATGGTAGAAAACTATAAAACTGTGATTTCTGATCCACCAAAGAATAAAAGCATTTGGGTTTAACAATCAAAAAGCAATGTCTCTTGAATCCATGACTTGACAATTATCAAGCCCAAATTTACAGAAGTATGGTGCTTATAACATAGAGACAGGCTCTAGAAAGCACCTATTGGCCTTGAGAGGCAAGGTTCTGAGGAAATCATGCCACACCCTAAAAATATATTGAGAAAGGTGCCCATGTTCACCTTCAGTCAATGCTTGAGAATTTCAGATGTGTTTCAGAACTGCCCCGACAGGCAGTAATTCATTTATCTGCCAAACAAATGTGAGAAAAAGATGAACTCTATGAGCTTTTGCTCTCTAGCCTCTCTTAATTTATGATTTTTATAATGTGTTTTGTAAGAAACAAAGATAAAACACCCTTATAACAGTGTGGGTGTTGATGCTGTTTTATAGAGTCTAAGACACACTCATGGCTTGAATAACATGAAATATTTGCCCTTTTGTCTCTAAGATCAATAAACATGTTATTAAGATATTAATTTGCATCTAAGGGCAATGAGTTAAAAGTGAGTACAGGATCACGGGAATATCTAGATAGAATCCCACCTGATTTCTCAACCTTATATCTGTAATAAAAGTTTTTTTTTTTTTTTCTCTTGAGTGTTTTGATTTTCCTCGTGATAAGTGCAGATTTACTGATTTGAAAATACTTTTCGGTATTTCAAGTACCAGAACATTACTTGAATAGAAAGCAGTAGATGTGTTATTTTCCTCTGAGGGGTTCAGAATGTGTCTGGATAAAACATCAGCCATAGAAAAATTCTCCAAGAAAAGGGAAGTGGGGTGCAATTTTCAGAGAGGTAAACCAATGTATCTATATTAGCATGAACCAGAATCTGACTGAAAGGAAGAGCTATTTCCAAGGAACATAAAGAGTCAACATTATGATAATCAAATGGAGTTTAAGATAATTCCCGAAAGAAAGCACCAGGTATAAAGAAGAAAAAATAAACAAAAAGTAAATAAATTCAACTTGAGCGTTAGCTAAGGCTGTGAATAGACTTGGAAACTAACGTGTAATTGGCACATACAGGATTAACTAGTTTTCAGGGCCCAGGTTCAGATATATCATCAATGTTGCCTTTTCACTTAGATATTGTTAATGCTGAGTCCACTCTTTAATTTAATTTTAATTCTCTGAAATACCAATTCAAATGTTCAGATAGGCATAAATAGTAGATCCTGGTTTCTAGATGAAACTGAGACAAAAATCACAATCCAAAGGGAATAGAGGAAGATATTATTAAGCTTTTTTCAGTATGTTCAAATTGTGAGCATTTATCTTTCAAAATATACTTCTATATAGTTTTTATAGAAAATAGAAGTGGTAGTAGTATTATATTACTACTTGCAAAATCAAATGAAGTATTTCATCATATATTCTTGTGATTTATACTACTCAGATGAAATTACATTGGTTGGTTATTGGGACTCATCTTCTAGAAAGAATTGCAAGGACCAACTGCAGAAGAAACAGTTGAAAACCTCTAGCTCGTGTTGGTTATGGAATCCCAAACAGCAATGAGGCTGAGTCTGATGATGCGGCCCTAGAGTGAATAATTCTGAAATGCTCACTGTTTTCAAAGTGAGTGAAAGCAATGTTTCACTAAAATTTATAATAAAGTTCCCTAAGCTACTATATCTATGTTAGTGTGTGTGTGTGTGTGTGTGTGTGTGTGTACCATACATATATTTTTATATATATGGTATGGTTGAGGTTTGGATCAAGAACCTCATAAACTTAAGAGGATGGAAATAAGAGTTGATCAATGAAAGATGCTAAAAATAGTCAATGATATATTATGGACAATACGATGGATGAATTGCATTTTTCTATTATGAGTTAACTGACTGATAACATGTAACCTTATAACTGAGGGATTACACAAAAGCTAATGTTACAGAAAAAAATTGAGGAAGGAGTTTCCTATTACAAAAATTATGAAAATAAACCTGGTTTATATTTCCATCACTGTTCACTACACTTGCTCTCAGCCACCTCTCACAGTTAATTGTCACTAACTCTCCCATTTAGATATTCTGATAAAATCTAGGTCATTAACCACTTAGGAAGACCTTTTGTAACAACCACAATCTATGTATTGGAAGCTATTGCTTCACTTTCATCATAAGATATATTTATATATATATTTTATATATGTATCATTATATATGTTATATATAATGACATATATGTAATGAATCATATATTTGAATGGATATATGAATATATACATATATATATTTATTGGCTATTATACTGTCTTCATAGAATGGAGGGTTAACTTCTTTATGCAGAACAGATATGATAGAATCCTCACCCCATCTTAAAGTTTTGGGTCCACAGCTGTTATTGACATTCATATCAGGTACAGCAGCTGGATTTCTTTTGAAAGTGTTTATTTCAATCCTCATGATTTCCCGCCCATGTTTTCCTAAAGAATTTCAATTTTGTTCGTCACTCTGAATCAAACCAGACAAAAAATATAATCAAATCCATCATGATATGTTTTCCTCTTTCTTACTCTGCATTGCTCCTTTAAAAATAGAGCTATGCTACTGAATTCTTCTAAAATGTAGCTTAGAGAGAGAAAGAAAGCCACCACCTCTAAATTATGAAAAGGATGTATGTTAAGCTTAAGACAGTTTGTCAGTTTATAACATCCTTTGATCTATAAGCTTATGTAACATAAATTGTTTCTCTAATAACAAAGAATATAAAATGAATCTCTTTAATTATTACTTTCAGTATATTTTTTATTTGAAACTAAACTATAAACTGGATAAAAACAAGAATAACAAGCTAATCCAAGTTGTAGTTATTATAATTTGCAATTCACTTTTTAGAAATTGCACTAGCTGCATGCTAACTTCACATGTAGTCTTGCATAAAAACAAAAATTTATTCTCATTAGATCTGTATTTTTAAGGCTTTTGTAGAATAAAATCCTGTGATGCTTTAGGATTCTTCTAAAAAGTTTCTGTGATCATATACATGTCTATATTTTCATAAGGGCATATAATATGAATTTATCAACTTATGATATATTAATACTTTAAAGACTTAAATAGGAAAAACAGTTTGGCTTTAATTCAAACATATTTAATCTCTCTTTGCATTATGCCTATTTTGAATACATATTAGGAAATATAGCTATAGATCTATTGTATAATAATAGTGGGATAAATGTAGAGAATGTTCTGTAGTTTCTTGTTCCCATTTCTGACTGCCTTTGGTCTGAACAGTTGAATTCCACAGACATTAGGTGTGGTTGGGCAGGATATGGGTCCATCTCCTCCTCCAAAGGGCAAGGGTGTGGAGGAAGAGTGGGACAGCAAACAACCACCAGGGTGGGGAAATCAGTGTGGGGCAATGGAGCCAATGGAGATAAATTATGCTGGGCTAAGGAATAATTCAATTAACAAATATACAGGAGATAAAAAGAATAAAATTTTTTACTGTTAGGGAAAGAACAATATAGAATGGTTGTGCTTTATGATTTGAAATATAGAGGCAAACTCAGGATTATCAATAGAGCATATGCTATGTTCCTAGGGCTACCATGATAATTTGCCACAAATCAGGTTGCTTTAAACAACAGGAATTTATTTTCTCACTCTTTGGAGTCCAAAATCAGTGGTGGTAAGCCCATGTTTCCTCCAAAGGGAACTTCCACACTCTTCCTAGCTGTTGGTGGACTCTGGCTCTCCTTGATTTGTGTGGTGTAACCCTGGCCTATGCCTGTCATTCCATGGGCTTCTCTGAGAGTTTTTGTGTCTTTACATGGCCTTCCCTTAAGGATTCCAATCATTGGATTTAGGGTTCAATCTAATTGAGTATGACCTAGATTGGATTAATTAGACCTTCAAGACCCTTTTTCCCCAATAAGGCCACTCTCCACGATTCTGAATGAATAAGAAATTTTCAGGAACATTGTTCAGTCCTTTCTGGACAGATAAATATGTATGTGCATATGTGTATGCACACACTTCCAGGCATTCTTTACTGTTGTCCTGTTCACTAAGCCACTGAGAGATTTGGGGAACAATAGCACCCTAAGAGCAATGACTAAACTAATACCTGGACTTTGGTATGTATATGCAATTCTTTTTAAGTGGAACTAGATTTCTTTGTATAAATAGACTATGATAGGACTGGGATACAGACAATATGAAATGACCCTTAAACACTTTGTTGAACCAGAAGATAAAAATGTCACCTAAGAATGACAGAGGCATGTCATTAGGACACAGAATTAGCATCACAGCCACATCATGGCCAAGTTGTAGATAATCTGAATAGCAGAATAAATAGTCCAAATTATAACTGAGTTCATAAAACAGAAATCAAAAATGCTAAATTAGTATGAATAAATACAAAAACAAATAAAGAGGAATATAAGAAGTTTTTCCTTATAGGAGAATGAAAATCATTAAATGTGTGTGGACTAAAAGAATTGAGAAAATTACCATTTTTCCAGTTCTCATATTAATAATTAATTCTGCCAAGAAAATTCAATGGATGTTAAAATTTGGGGTTCATATTTTGATGCTGAATTAAATATTTATGAAGGCTCAAAATACCTTCCCACAAAGTATTAAGTACAAAGAGAATAAAAGAATAATTTTACAAGGGAAACAAATGGCAGACACCTCCTTAATGAAGTGATCAAAGTTGTTGTCACCAATAATGGAATATATCAAAATCTTACAGATTTAATACAGATCTTTTACTAATGTCCAAAATGTGCATTCTGAATCTAACCCCAGTCTATACATCTAAGGAATTCTATAAAACAATGTTTCTTTAATTGTTGTAAAGTCATGATAGGGAAGAAAAGACTGCAGAACTTTCCAGGCTGAATGAGTCTAATGCATTTGGAGTCCTGGATAGGATGCACTTTACCATAAAAGGATATTATTAGGACCACTGGAGTCATTTGGCTAAGATCCATAATACTTAAAAACAATGGTGTGTCCATATAAATGTCCTAATTTGCATGCTTGTACTGTGCTTATGTAGAAAACATCCATTTGGGGAGAACTTAATGAAAATTTTGGAGCAAAATGTCTGAAACTTACTTTCCAATAGTTCAGGAAAGATATCAAGCATATGTTAGTCACTTTTCACTAAGAATTAATTTATTCCAAATTACAGATAACGGAAAACACAAAATAAATTGTATATATTTTATATGGATCTCTTGCCAAAAGAGGATTTGAGAATGATTACCCTAAAAGGACACATTTACAAAGAAAATGCACAATGTTAATGCTAACAGAAGACAAAGGAATATTAATAACACATAGCTACATTTATCAAGAGGAAAAATGTCTAAAAGATTTAATAATCTCACATTTTTCTTTTGGCTGACTCATTGTTCAAGGAGAGCGAGTAAGCTTGCTTATTGTGTATAGACTTACATTACCTTTTTGGCGATAGACTTTGGAAAGCAGTGAGATTTGCCTTTATAAAATGCATACTTACTAAGTCATTCCCTGACCTCCTTCTGATATTTCAATTAATATTTTTGGGTGGAAAGTGCAGTCTCTTTCCACATTCACCACCAGAAAGCCCAGAGTCAATTCAAGTTACTCTCTTTCTCCTTTATCTTAAATACATTAGCAACACTCTGGCCCCAGCTATTCACCACATGAATCTTAATTAATTTTTATTGTTATTTGAATTTCTATTTGATGTTTTGTTCGTATATTTTTAAAGTTCTTAAATTTTTGTCTTGAAAATTGCAAAATATCTCACTCAAACTGCCACAACTTGCCTCTCAGTTCTTCAATTTAATTTGCAAAGAATGCTGACCTCAAAAGCTCTCCCACCTAGGAAAACATTAACTGTTATAAATATGCAGCAGAATCATCATGCTCATATAAACAAAATTCTCTAGAGATATTATCAAAGATCAGTAGAGCATACTGGTTAAACCCATGGGAGGTAGAGCCAGATGTCTGGACTTAAACCCCAGTTCCTCTGCTTAATGTCTAGCTTTATATTAGCTATTATTTCCCCCATTTTTTCTGATTAAAAATAATGAGGGATAGGGAAACTTACATTTCTGATTAAGGCTCAAGCATTATTGTGGATATTAGAAATATTTAACAGAACTTTTCTCTAATAGAAGCTTTTCTTACATATTGATCATCATTTGAGGAATCTGGATCTCCAAGAAAACTAGGAAAATCTACATTGCCATGTTCCACATAATATGAATACAACGATGCACAGTGCCTAGCAGCCTAAGCATCACCTGCTGTCATATCTCTTGTCACGGTGTTCACTAATATGCCTTTTAAATAAAATACTGTTCATTACAGACTGTGGACTTGCAAAATGGAAAGGTAAATCTTATTGAATCATTTTTTTTTCACTGACCAAAATATTCATATCATACAGACAACTAGTAGAATCAAATCATCAAGATAAGGATGGAAGAAACTAGTGTTTATTGGGCATCAATTCTATTTTAGGACAAGTGGTTAGCACTTTTGAAATAAGATCATTAAATTTTTCCAAATATACTTCTAAATAGGGATTATTGCATACACTTCACAAATCATGTGACACTGAGATGGAGTTTGTTACTTAGAAAAGTGGAAGTTACATTTGGTGTTAAATAATCTGGGAATCTATTTCAAAGTCAAATAGAAAGTTCATTATATCCCAACGTAGGTTCAGTTAATCAATACAGTTGGGATTAAAACATCCTTCACCTTAACATCACACAATACCATTAAAAATACATAAACTGAAAAAATAAGTGTGGGCAAATTTCCACTGAAAAACCAACTTTAGCATTGCTAGTTTGGTATCCACAGTTAAAATCAGACAAGCTCACATGTCTTTCTTTATGCAGTATTGCTATAAAAGTGAATTCTCATCAACTTCTGAAATTCACAGTAGAATATAAAAGAACCGTGTCTCCTGCTTCCAAATAAGATAGTTCTAAATTAATTTGGCTGCCATTTGGGCAAATGTATATGTGTGTTTTGTCTTGACAGCTTGTCAACTGGCAGACGGTTTTTGAACATCACATTCATTTCAATTTAATATTGGTAAATTTCTCAATTAGAATTTTATTTTTCACTTTCTGCACAATGAAATCCCTCAGCCCTTGCTGGCATTCCTCAGGGCATACAGGTGCAGGTGCTGGCATTTCTGCAGGAGCAAAGGAAGAAAAATGAAAGAAGGAAAGAGGGGAGGGAAGAAACAGGCTGAGAGAGAACAGTGGTGATAGGGAGAGGAAGGAGATAGTAGCTGACCTTCATCCTGATATTCACCTTGATGAGAAATGAAGAGAATAATTCACGCTTGACAATAAAATAGTGCAGCTGCCTCTGCTTCCTTTAACCAGAGAGGCTGGAGTCAAAGAGAAACCAGACATCCAGTGCTTAAAATCAATACATAAGGGAAGGTATGAAGGTAAGATGGGGAACAGATTAATAAAAGTAATTTTAAATGCCATAAGAACAACCAATTATGGAACATTTGTTTACTTTATGGCATTCCTTTACCTTGTATTTTATCATGCAATCCTCACACAGTGAAAGCAGGATGGAAATTATTGTCCTTGCATTACAGTTAAGGAAAATAGGAAATAATTTCACCTTCCTGATTTCAAAGTCAACTAGATAATCAGGGAAGGAGTCAGGATTCAAATTCTTTCTTGCAACTTGAATACATTCTCTGTGGTTTCTGGAAGACATGTTGAAGACGAAACATTTAAAGCAACTGTGTGAGTGTGTGTGTATGTGTGTGTGTGTGTGTGTGCGCGCGCGCGTGCGCGCGCGCACATGCACGCATGGGCATTGCATTTTGTAGCTAATATCTTTTAAAATCTTTTCTTACTGAAAATGATCTTAATGTTTGGAGAAGTTTCTAAGGTTTCCTATCTCAACATATCTATCAGGAACATGACTTATATGCACAGAAAAAGCAGCCTCTGGTACATTTACAGTCAAAGAGCTGGCATTTAGATGGAGAAATCATAATAAAGAAGTAAAAATAACAGCTTCCCTGTTCACCATTTATCAATAATTAATATAAAGTGTGTTGGGGCTGGAGGATATAGCTAAGTGGTAGAGTACTTGTCTAGCTTGCAAGACATTCAATCTCCAGCACCACAAAAAGAATTTTAAAAATAAATAAATAAAGTGTGCTATATGCACTGGAGGTGCTGGTAATTGTTTTGAAACCCTTTTATTGTAATCGCAAAAAAGAAGAGGAATTAGGTAAGTCCTGATAGAACAGACCCAAAAAAAAAAATCACAAAAATAAAAATTATGTAGTGTTTCTCAGCTCTTTTTCACATGTCAGAATATAAAAGAATTTGCAAAGATGGAGATTTTTGTTCTGGGGTATATGTGTGTATGTGTGTGTGTTTCTCTTTTTTCAGTGGTGGAGAGATTACTTCCTGCTAGAAAGTCATAAAGTTTCCCTTAAAAAATATCATTTCAGCCAGTCACAGAGAAACAACTCTATATTGATGAAAATAAAAATAAATAAAAATAGAATTCCTTGCACAAGAAATAGATAAAGTAGAGTCTTGGAAGGAGAAATATGTGGTAAAATATGAAGACCTGAAATCACTTCTTATTTGCCACTGCAATGGTTATATATCTACCGATGTTATAGATAGGTAAGAAGAAAGAGATTAAATGAAACAAAGCCATTGAAAGTCCTTCTGGCTAAGGAAAATAAGGATTATTTTTCTGTGAAAACAAACACAATGGAATGTAAAGGAGTTTGTTTGTTTGTTTGTTTTTCCCAGCATAAATACATTGATTACTGAAGAAGTAAGAAGATCAGAATCAAGCACACTCTTTGGTAAGTAACTGAGATAATCCAGAGGAAGGCATTACAATCTGATCTAGACCGAGGATCATAAGAATGAAATATGTTCAGATTACACAGCAGTCAGGAAGGAGTAGAGTAGTGATTAAGTGAGGTGAGACAGAGGCTCAAAGGGGAAAAGAAGATTCCAACATATCTCTTACATTTTGTACAGGGAATTTTGGGGTATATTAGGATCACTGATAAAATCATAGCAATTAGGAGGCATAAAAATAATTTCATAAAAAGAAGTAATAGGTGTGATTTTTAATATGGAGTTTGAACTGCCCTTGGGACATTCATGTGAAAATGTTCAGGGAGCAACTGATAACAGGGATCCTGGCCTAAGCAGGCAGATGGGACCAGGGATAGGATTTTAAAACCATTCAGATTGAACACACAGCTGAAGCCATGAGCTGACCAAGGCAGACAACAGAGGGGAAGGAGAGAGGAAGGGAGGAAAAGGGAGAAGAAATTGAAGTAGAGAAAGAAAGAGAAGAGCAGAAAGGAAAGAAAAAGGAATAGGAGAAGGAACTAGAGGAACAAAATAAACTTAAGGACTGAGTGACCAAATAAGGGAATCATACATACATGGAACAGATCAAGGGAGGGAAGCATCACCTTGAATTGCTAAAATAACTTAAAATTTGAGACTGTCTTGAGAAAGTAAATACATTCTTTATTATATGTGATAATGGGCACCAAAATTTATTCCTGAAAACCTCAATCAATACTTTGCCCTTACTTGTACCTATAGTAAAGATGCTGTTGAGGGCTGGGCATGGTGGTGCACACCAGTAATCGGAGCAGCTCCAGAGGTTGAGGAAGGAGGATTGCAAAGTCCAAAGCCAGTCTCAGCAGGGCGGACCCTTAGGGAACTTAAAGTGACACTGTTTTTAAATAAAATATAAAAAAGGACTGAGGATATGGCTTGGTGTTTAAATATCCCTGGGGATTCACTCCCTGGTGCACAGGGTTCTTGATCAGGTTTTTCACTTGGGAATAATTTGATATCAAATTGGGGGCTTGGAATGATGATGGTACATGTCTGCATGTACCTTGTTCTGTCCTTCAATTACTCTCTACCTGGGTTTATTTTTTTAACCATGTTCATCTGCTTCTAAGCAGTATGACTTTGCTGCATACTGTACCTCTTTAAACACAATTTGAAACAAACTTGGGCATAGATTGTAGTCCAAAAAAAAAGGACTTTGGTGATGTTATATTTTGACTTTTGCACCCAGCCTACTACTTTTGTCAGACAAGGAAGACTTTGAAAATCCCTCCTTTCATTTTACGAAGTTTGAGCTTTGAGGGTTACTGCACCAAGGCTAAAGCTGAGAAATAAATAAGTAGATACAAATCAGATGTAAAAGATTAAAATTATTTTTTGGAATATATATTGATCTGTGCAAAAGGTAACAAATGCATCCATGGCTCAGAAAATGTGGGATTGGTCAATGGTGGTAGTTGTGGCTCCTAAAATTGTTAAGAGTTGGCCACTAAAATAAGTCTCCCTGGCAACAGTGACTGCCTAATCCACTGTAGACTTGACCCAGCAGCTCAAGTCAATATCTGGCAGACTACAGACCTAGAAGGTTTCCTATTTCTCTATGCACTGCATCTGCATGTGAATATACACAAACAAATAATTAAACATGAAGCAAATATCAATAGGATTAGCTTGGCATGTTGGAACAAATCTTGATAAATCCGCCTCAGTAACAATACTCCAACTACAATTCTACGAGAGGAATACAAATTCAGCCTATTGAAATATTGTCGTGTAAGGAGAGATATTTTAATAAAACTGCTCCTCAGTCAGTTCCTATTACTAAGGGACTAAAGCTATTGAGCTGTGGAACTTAGGCCAAAAAAGGGGATTTGGAAATGCAAATTAGAGATAAGACGGTAATAAATGTCTTTTATTCATCATCACACCATCCCTCATGCCAGGAGCTATTTTAAAGATGACTCTTAATAGTTCTGTGAAATTGGAAAGCGTACATACCCAAAATGGACATCTCTGGCACGGTCGCATGATAGGGTCCATTAAGAAACTCGGGTGCATTGTCGTTGATATCTTGAACTTTAATAATAAATTCAGAAGGAGGCTCAAGAGGTTTGTTTGTCTCCCAGTCCACTGCCTGAGCTGTTAGGGTGTACTCAGCCTTTTCCTCTCGGTCAAGTCTTTTTATGGCATGGATATCTCCAGTAACATCATTTATTTGAAAGATTGTCCCAGCTCCATCACCTGAGAGGATATACTTGATTTTTTTGCTTCCAGGATCCAGGTCTGTGTGTAGCTAAAAATGAAGAGTGGCATTAGTTAGTAATGGAGTCATCTACAAAGTTACTTTTTAGTCATTTCCTGTTTGTATATCAAATTTGGGCTTTCAGCAACTTCATCATTTTCTGCTAAGGGTGGCAGTACAGTCAATAGAGTTATATCGTATCAATCAGAAATAAAGCATGACAAATTTCATCTCAATAAGTTAGAAAAGGGTTTCTGAAGTGTCCTGACCTGTTTAATATAAATTCAAATGCATGCAGAGGGATAAAAAAGATCAGTTGAACATTAAAAAAAATTATTCTTTTTATTTTTTGGTACATTCATTGAATGTTATTTTTATTAGCTACTCTTTATGAATCACTGAGGGCCAAGAACTATGCAGATTACTTCTCATACAATCATTTCCCTAAATTTTACAAAACCTGAGTTAATATTTCATATGAAATATGAGAACACAGAACAGGGCAAGTCATTAGCTCTCC
The DNA here is from genome assembly GCF_902686455.1 of Sciurus vulgaris. NCBI lineage: Eukaryota > Metazoa > Chordata > Mammalia > Rodentia > Sciuridae > Sciurus > Sciurus vulgaris. Next base: position 23,435,796 of record NC_136478.1, on the reverse strand, counting down.
AAGGTTCACACTGATGTATTCAAACATGGTAGTGCCCATTTGACACACATCTGTCTGCTCTGTTGATATAAACACAAATAATCCTAAGAACTTAGATTAAAAATGCATGGCTTTTGTTAGACTTGTTTTCTTTAATCTTTACAATTTATAGGATTTTCTTACAGGAAAATTATTCCATTTTTATAGAGAAGAGCACTGAGGTCCCAATATGGAATCATATTTTCCAAAATGGAATTTTTCTGGGAAAAGACTTAGCAGGAATTCAAATACATCTCAGGTCATGTCATCAACTTTTTACTTGGTAAATATTTATTAAGTTTTTGTTAGCAGGCAAATACTCTGCCTAAGATAGGTGTGGGGAAGTTCTAGGAAAAACAGAATCTCTGATTTTAAAATCCTTACAGTTTGCTCTCAAGAGAAAGACAGGAAGTTTCTAATATGTAGTGTTTCTCCCTTATATCATGTTGACTCCTGTTAAAAAAAAAAACACCAAAATAGATCAAGAAAATATATTACTTTTGGGTTGCATTTTTAGAAAAAAATAACTCATCAAATTAGAGCTGCAAATTATTGCATAAATGCACATATTTTCCATTTAACTCAATTACTTAACGGCCAATATAGTTCCAAATATTGCACCTTGAGATTTCTACTTTTCTTTTTAAGATTTCAAATATTTGCTAAAAAAAAAAAAATCATATTGTGGAAAGAAAAAATTACTAGAAATTCAAAAGACATTGTGCTCTCTTGGGATTCCTTTTAGTCAGAACTGGTTCAGTTGCTTTCTTTACCAATTTGAATTGTATTTAGCGCTTCAATAAATGAAAAGAAAGGGTTATAAAAAAGACATAAAAGAGCAACAAAGAATCCAAAAGCATCTCGATCTCCTACTTTACTTTTGAATATTTTAAAAAGTTGAAGCATAAGATTACATCAAATATTTATTGAATCTCAAAGTGTATCCCTTTCATTTATTGTATTAAATTTATGAACAAGAACAAATATTGAAATGCCACTTTATCTTAATGAATGTGGGATTATAATTCATTAATGTGATATTAATCCTAATTTATGATCATTTTAATTTATGTGCATTTTAACATTTCCATTAGCATTTTTATTAAAAAAAGGAAATTTGAATAATGTATCATTCACAGAAGCTTCCATTCACATACAAGCCATTTTTGGAATGCAAGAGATATTGGAATGTGTCATTCTTATCCACAAATTTTTGCTAATTAACAAATAAACCATTCAAATTGTTTTTATTGTTATTTATGATAGAACTTGTTTTATCATGTTTTCTTTCCTTCTACCAATAACCTCTGATTAGTAAATTATATTAAAATCCAAGATGTTGAGGATCCCTTGTGCTTAAAAATAACTAAGAGAAAGAAGAACAGATTCTTTAAAGAATAAAATACAAAGGTAAGATTTAGTTCTAACTACATAAACTTATTTATATATTTATAAATAAATACATATTTATTTGAACTTCCATTTGTTTTTTGACTACAGTATGAGAATAAAACATTTACTCTGCACAATTGATCTTAGAATCTGATACCATCCATCTATTTGAATAGCATTAAAACATGGAAGTGAACACTTTAAGTGTTTAGTAACTAAAACCGTCTTGACTTCATAACATGTTCAACTCCACCCAACCATTTAAAAACACTGCTTACAATTCAGTGAAAGAAGACTATTCAAAAATAACTATTATACATACAAAAATCCAAACAAAATTTTCAAATCTTGGTAAATGCTGTATGCTCCAACTCTCTCTCTCTTTTTTTTTTTTTCCTCCAGAAACTCATTTTTTTGGGGGGTGGGTACCAGGGATTCAACTCAGGGGCACTCAACCACTAAGGCACATCCCCAGCCCTATTTTGTATTTTATTTCGAGATCGGGTCTTACTGAGTTGCTTAGTGTATCTCTGTTGCTGAGGCTGGCTTTGAACTGGAGGTCCTCCGGCCTCAGCCTCCCGAGCTGGGATTACAGGCATGTGCCACTGCACCCGGCTCAGAAATTCATTTTTAACTCATTCTGATAAAATCCAGATCCCTAGACTAACAATAGCCTTGAAAGAGAATATTGAATTTCTGTGTTCATTACTTCATCTCATTATTTGTGTCACACATGCGCACACACACACACACACACACACACACAATTGTTCAGGTAACAGATTTGAAATTACAAAGAAAAGATTGTAGCTATAAAAAACAATAGCCATTTACAGAAAGAGCAAAACTACATAAGCCCAGCCCTCAAAAGTATTTGAAGTGCCTAGTTAGGAGCTTCTGCTTTTGCTGTTGGTCTTCACAGGTCTGACAGATCCTGCTCTCTTCAATTCAACAACACTGTCACTTTCAGTTTACCCCATGTAAGTACTCTCTTGTGTGTGAATGTGTGAAACCAAAGGCACTCCAAGCATGGGATGTTCACATACTGGGCATCAGCTGGAGAGTGAGCTCCATCTCTCCCAAGGGATGCCTTTGCTAATTGGAGCAGGCTAAGGTCATGTGCAAATCAGCCTGGATAGGTGAGAAAACTTGGGCTCGCTGTGGTACCAGAAGACCGCATCCACTCTTTAGTAAGCAAGTAGAGAGCACCCATGTCCTTCTATAATCTTAGTGGATTAGGTACAGTAACAAACAACCTGACATGGTCTCTGATTTCAAAGATGCAGAGCTTTATGAGAGAAAAATACAAATAGAAATTTTAGGGGAAGTATAGTCATGCTGCTGCCGCCACTGATATATTAACTAATATCTGGTAAACAATTTACAACAATTTGTATGTATATATAAATATTCTCACAATAATCCCGAGACCATCTCCCCATTATACCAATGAAACGATTGAGATTCAGGGTTTTCACAGAACATTCCTAGAGACTGCTGGATCAACAAGTAGCAATCTTTTCTTTAAAATTAGTATGTTATAATTATATAATAGCATGATTTATTATGCTATCTATACATAGATATAGCATAATTTGATCAATTTCATTTCCCAGTACCTTCCCTTCCTTTCCTTTCCTCCCTTCCCCTAATCTGCTTGTTTTATTCTTCTGATCTCCCTTCTATAATAGTAATAATAATAAACTGTTATTATCATCAATGAGTGCATTATAATTCTAAGGCACAATCTTAACAGCATATGTTTTAGAGTTCACCATTCCAATGCATGTTCCAGGAGCTAACACATGGAAAAAACAGGAGGCTGTGAAAACACATAGAAATTTTACTTAGAAAATGGGTTATGGAGGGACAGAAAAGACCACCTTAAAGAAGTTTGATTGAATTTCACATCACAAAGGAAGAGAAAATGTGTACCAATTATGGCAAGTAGTAGGAATAAAGATCTCATGGTATGTTAGAGAAACTAAAGAACTAAAGATGAGGCAAGATGGGGCCAGACTATGCAATCATGAGACCAAGATATAGAGTTTGGATTTTCCTATAAAAGGGGCACAAGACCATAAACAGAGAGGTTTCAGAAAGGAGCCTGGTAAGGACATGATAATTTTTTTTTTTTTTTTTTTTTTAGCAATATCACAATAGTTGGTGTGTACTTACTACCAAACATTATGGAAGCGAAGAGGAAGAGGAGGGTCAGAGAGAAAATTAAGACACTAACTTACAAAGCAACTTTAATTCTATTTTTTTTTTTTTTTTTTTTTTTGGTACTGGGGATTGAACCCAGGGCCATTGAAACACTGAGCCACATCCCCATTCCTTTGTTGTATTTTACGTGGAGATAGGGTCTCACTGAGTTCCTTAGGGCCTTACCAAATTGCTGAGGCTGGCCTTGAACTCATCCTTTTGCTTCAGCCTCCTGAGTGGCTGGGATTACAGGTATGCATCTGGCTCAAATCTGATTCTGAAGTTTAGGTCAGCATCCAGGACCTGTTGCGTGTACAATCAGATGAATTCCCAGTCTCCCTGCTCACTCACTGACCCCATCCTTTCACACCAAGTTTTCAGCTTCAGGAGAATCATAGCAGGGCCACAAAATAATTAAGCTGAACTGAGAATGTGAGCATCATTACACCCTCATTGTCGTCCATGTATTTGCATAACACCTCCCAATTAAAAGACAAGTTTGTACTAGAAAAGTCGTGGGAAGATGCATTTGCATTTCATTCTCCTTTGTATTCCCTCTGCCTGGTTTCATGTCTGTCATATTGTTGGAAGCTCAATAAATATTTGTGCAGTAAAGTGCCTGAAAAGGAAGAGAAGGAAGGAACACTTCTCATTTTGTTTTCAAAACAATGATTTGAAGAAGGAATCGAAGACATTCAGAAAAGTTAGACCCAAAGATCTAAAATCTTACATGTGGTGAACATGAAGATCTCAATTTCTTCAAATTATGTATTCAAATTTAGAACATAACATAGAAACTAGGAAACAGAATTATCTGGGGAAGGATGGACAGATGGACAGATAGATGGATGGATGATGGATAGATAGAAGATGAATGACAGATTCCAATTATAATTGGATGTCACCATTCCTCAATCCAAGTAAGAACGTACATTCTTCTCAGGTTCATGCATACTTATCATCGCAAAAGCAAACAAACAAACAACAAACACAAAAACCTCCCCTCCTCTCACACAGGATTCCCGCATACACAAAAGTCATTCTAGGACAGTATATTCAAAAGCAGAACAGTTTTTCTCTAAAATTATTTTAATATCAAATTATGATTCAGTTATCAGAGAAGATCAGACTGGGCCATTCTGACTCCCCTTTTCACTACATTAATATGAGGACTGGGATTGAATCAATTAGAGGGAAATCCCTTCCTCATCTGGAAATGAGGTAACTCTGACATTGAGCTTATCATGAAGTTTCTCCCATCCAGAAGGACACTGTCAGGGAGCCTCTCCAAATTTCTATCTTCTTCTCAAGCAGTATCTAAGTTACAGGGAGAAAAATCAAAATATGTCAGAACTCAAAGGGTTAGCAGATATCACTGCAACATATTTCATTTATTTTTTTATTACTTTTATTCAGCTTTTAATTTTTTAGAGACTGCATTTTGATCATTGTACACAAATGGGGTACATAATTTCATTTCTATGGTTGTACACAATGTAATTCATACCATTCGTGTAATCATACATGTACATATGGCAATGACATCTGTCTCATTCCACCATTTTTCATACCCCCCCTTCTCATTTTCTTCTACTTATTCTAAAGTTCCCCCATTATTCTTTCATCCCTCACCCCCACCCCCATTATATATCATCCTCCACTTATCAGGGAAAACATTTGGCCTTTGGTTTTTTGGGCTTGGCTTATTTCACTTAGCATGATATTCTCCAATTCCATCCATTTATTTGCAAATGCCATAATATTATTCTTCTTTATGGATGAATAGTATTCCATTGTGCGTATATATATCAGAGTTTCTTTTTCCATTCTCTGTTGAAGGGCATCTAGGTTGGTTCCACAATCTAGCTTTTGTGAACTGAGCTGCTATAAACATTTATGTGACTGTGTTACTATAGTTTGCTGATTTTAGGTCCTTTGGGTATAAACCAAGGAGTGGGATAACTGGGTCAAAAAGTGGATCCATTCCAAGTTTTCTTAGGATTCTCCATACTGCTTTCCAGACTGGCTGCACCAATTTGCAACTCCACCAGCAATGTAAAAGTGTGCCTTTTTCCTCACATCCACGCCAACATCTATTATTGTTTGTGTTCTTGATAAAAGCCATTCTAATTGGAGTAAGAAGACTCAAAATGGATCAAAGACATAGGAATTAGACCAGAGACCCTGCACCTAATAGAAGACAAAGTAGGCCCAAATCTTCATCATGCTGGCTTAGGATCAGACTTCCTGAATAAGACTCCCAAAACACAAGAAATCAAAGAAAGAATCAATAAATGGGATGGACTCAAACTAAAAAGCTTTTTCTCAGCAAAGGATACAATCAAGAATGTGAAGAGAGAGCCTACAGAGTGGGAGAAAATCTTTTCCACACACTTCAGATAGAGCACTTATCTCCAAAATTTATAAAGAACTTACAAAACTTTACAACAAAAATACAAAGAACCCAGTCAATAAATGGGCCAAGGACCTGGACAGACACTTCACAGAAGAAGACACACAGGCAATTAATAAATATATGAAAAAGTGTTCAACATCTCTAGTAATTAGAGAAATGCAAATTAAAACAACTCTAAGATTTCATCTTACTCCAATAAGTCATTTATTGATCACAGTTTTTTCGTAAATCTGACCACTTTTGGAGAAGATAGTAAGTCTAGCACTGTGGAATCGAATTACATCTTGGCACTATTTTCTTAGAATCTAGTACAGTGCCTGTTGAAGAGAAACTGCAAAGCTGTCAATCTATTAGCGAATGAAATTATAATCCTTAAATCAGAACCATTCAACATCAAATGGGACCAGGCTCTTTGACATAATGTGTTTTGGGTCTAATTTTTTAAATGATTCGGCTTCTGGAGAATGAAATATAAGTTAAAGAAAAAGCAAAAGAGGGACAGAAGAGTTCTTTTCATGTTTCTCAACTGTTCTCCAAAGGGACAAGGAGTTTGTCTTCAAATCTGCTCATCTGAACTTCAGATCAGCCAACACGTAGCACACAACAGAGCATGTTTAAAAGAATGCTGACCACATATGAGACACAACAGCCAAGAAAGATGAGATCCCCCTATTGCATTTAAGTAGAACTGAACAACCATTTATTCTTTTTTAAAAAATAATTTAACTTTCATTTTTACTTATTTATTTTTTAAAATGTGGTGCTGAGGATGGAACCCAGTGCCTCACTTGTGCCTCACTCTACCACTAAGCTCCAAACCCAGCCCAACCATTTATTCTTAATGCTTTAGAGTTAAACAAAGCATCATTTGGTGGTGGTAGAATGAATGGGAAGCAGAAGGATGTCACACTGGACTGCACAATTTGTCAAATGTCTGTATGCTGAAACCTTTTACTAGTACAGAAAATATAAATAATCCAAATTATCTTTCATTCAAGTTGTAGAAACAAAGTCCATCATAAAACTAAGCAGTCATAAAACATCCCAAAATTTAGCTAAGATGGAGTTGAAAATATATAATCACGCTTATGACTACATACTTTAGGGATGTAGTCGTTCGGTGAAATAATAGCACTTTTCAAGGTAATTCTCACGTAAACAAGTCACCCTTAATTTGTCTTAAGAGGTGAAAGGTTAAAGAAGAAACAATTTCTAATTAAATAAAAATAATAGAATATGCTGCACTGGAAATTACCTCTGCTTCAGAAAAATACACACACACATGCACACACACACACACACTTACATATGCATGTATGTATTTTTCCATTACTTTATAGCAAGCAAATGTGTACTAGTCTTACATCTCAGAAGTGTGTTTTTGTATTCTGTGTCAGTTACTGGTAGAGTAAGGAGCAGCTGGGACCGGGTCATGGGAACTGGCACCCAGAGAAACAGACAATTGGAAATGAGTCTAAATGAAATGATGTTTTCACTGCTGACACTTGAAAAAGGGAAGCATTTCTTGCCATTTTTTAAATGACTAATCTCCAACAAAGTCAGCCTTCTCTCTATATTATTTCCACTATATGTAACAATGAGCATTGTACTCAGCAAGTGCTCATTAAAGTCTACTTCTGTCTGTGTAGAAATTACCTCAATGTTCTATAGCTTGTCAGTGATTCCACATGATGAAATGCTCAATTTCAATTAATATATTGACTTTCTCAAGTCCAGTAATTAATAAGTGGCAGAACAGTTGTAACCTCTTCAGGTAGATTCCTGGTCATACATTTTAGTATGATTACATAGAGACTCTCAGAAAAATGTAAGTAGTTAGTCTGAAGACCTTCTGAATTCCTAGATGAGAAGTAGAAAGAAAAGTCTGCATGGTTTGTCCCTAAATGGCAATAAATTTAGGATATACATTTAGAAACCATGTATATAAAACCACACATAATAATGCAGCCACAGCAATGTTTATAGCAGCAGCTCAAATCACAATAGATAGATTGTGGAACCAATCTAGGTGCCTTTCAACAGATGAATGGATAAAGAAACTGTGGTATATATACACAATGGAATATTATTCAACCATAAAGAAGAATAATGTTATGGCTTTTGCAGATAAGTGGATGGAATTGGAGAATATCATGCTATGTGAAATAAGCCAATGCCCAAAACACAAAAGCTGAATGTTTTCCCTGATAAGTGGATGATGATATATAATGGGGGTGAGGAAGTGTGGGGGTGAGAGAAGAATGGAGGAACTTTAGATGATGTAGAGGGAAATGAGAGGGAGGGGGTATGAAAAATGGTGGACTGAGACAGACATCATTACCCTAAGTACATGTATGATTACATGAATGCTATGAATCTACATGATGTAGAACCATAGAAATGAAATGATGTACCCCATGTGTGTACAATGAATCAAATTTCAGTCTGTAAAAAATAATTTTTTTTTAAATTTGAAAAAACACACACCCTAGGCACAATCTATAAACCAATTCTTTCTATAAAAGTGTGATATAGAGTAGACACAGCAACAGTTTGCCCTGCTAACAGGAATGCAAATGGATACAAAAATTGAAAAAAAATTAAAGACCCCCATTCAGTGAAGCTACATCATTAATACTGATAGAATTCAGAGAAAGGGTAGTTAGAGGAATTGATTTTGTAAATGATGCCAAATAATAATATTATTTAATTTGGTCCATTTTATTTAAATTGTCTTAAAAATACTTCAGGAAGGCTCAGATTTATATTATCAAACTTTCTCTTTCCATAGGGGAATAAAAGGAGCAGACACCCATAGACACTCCTGTGTTGGAAATATTATATGTGTATGTGTAGGTGTGTACAGATAATAGTCTAGTAAAAATACTAAGTCTTATCGACTTGAAAGTTAATATGTTTCTCTAAGGCAACCAAAGATTTAAAGGGTTTGTAGCTCAAATTATGGGATCTAGAATGAGAGCCTGAAGAGAAATAGAATTTTACTGAAACAAGCTACAGGAATTCACTTAATCTCTTCAAGATTCAGTTTTTGTATTTATGAAGTGTTTTAATAATAATACCAAACCCTAAAATTTTTGTAATGATTAAAATGCATAGGTAATGCTGTTAAACATATGATGTATTCTAGGGACTAACATCCTCAAATAAAATTCTATACAGGATGGTTTCTTCTGGATTTAATTTAAGAAATATAATTATGAGTTTTTCCCAACCTGGAACTGCATTCCAAGAAAAATTCATTTAACCACACATTCTGAGTCAAAATTAAACAAATAGAATTTATTTGGAGTAAAAACTAAGAATGCAACTTCTCGAGTTAAATGATCTGAGATCAATGTTTTGCTCCCACTGGACAAATTACATAATTATTGCATATTTGACACCCCTGCAATAATTAATGGTAGTAGATGCATTTGGAAGTGTTTATTTATTGTTTCTTCATATTTATAAGCATAGATGTGAGAAGAGAGTAGTCCATATGCATTCTGTCTGTGAATAAATGCTTGAGTGAATAAATGATTGATAAAGAATAATAATGGACCGATTACTGAAAAGAGATTTCAGGGAATGGATCAAGTAGTAGGTGTATGGACAGATGGATAAACATATGGATATATGTATGTATAGATGGATGGATGAATGGATGGAAAACTGGTTGATAAAATAATTAAGAGAAAAATATAGGTAGATGAATAAATTTCATTGGAGAAAAAATACATGGCTAAAGATAATAGTCCATAAAGGGATGTCTGACAATAAAATTCTAAGCTATCTTTCCATTTATATTCTCAAACGCTTTAAATATTTTTAACTGATGGATGAATTAACAGATGAATTAACAGATTGGTGAGTGGGTAGCCTGGAAGGGCCATAAAATTTCCCACCAAAAGGTAGATCTGGGGAAAAGAGTAAATCATTGTCTCAGAGCACTATTCCCCGTCTTACACAAAAGCAAACATAATCATTATAAATTCAACTATGAATTTTAGGAGATCCTAACATGAAGGTCTTCATGTATATTCAGTTTTCAACAAATATCTTTTTAAGAAGTTTTTTAATATCTCCTAAGTGTGTATATAGATAAATAGAGAGTAGGGAGATACAAAGATAGATGATAGAGATAAACATATCTACACATCTCCTCGGAGAGGGCAGAGTTATTTGCCAAATAAACATGCAATACAGTAACATATAATGTAAGTAACAAGAACAGAACTAAATAAAAGACCCTTGGGATTACCAGTCAAACAAAAGAAGGGAATTTAAAAAGTGACTTGGATATTTAAAACATTTGACAAAGCAAGTCATGATGGAGCATCCAGTTTTACTGTCAATAAGGGGGAAATGCTAAGAGAAGTTTTTGTCAGTGTTCTTTATTTTCAAAGAACTTGAGTAACCAGGATTCTAATAGGAGTTGAAAATATGAGATGGATTTCTGATGTAGAAATCATAGTCACTTGCTAAACAGGATGCAACTTATTACTCAAATAAGTAAGTAGATCAGAATGGAAAGGGCATAGTGGATAAATATCAATTATCAACTGGTTCTGAAATTCTGTATTGGTAGCAGGGAAGTGGGGGGTAATCAAAAGGCCATGAACTCCAAAGAATGTTACAACTGAGGTTAAAAAAGTAATACATAAAAGAGGAGTTTTATTTGGGCTCTAGAACATTGGTGTGATAGTGGTAAGTCATGTTTTTTCTATGTTCAAAAAGCTTTATAATAACCTAACTGTGTTACTTACATCCACCCCTTGACCAAGAGAAACCATCTCATTGAAAGCCTTTCCAGAAGCTCAGAATCAAAATTCATCTTTAATGGAAGCAATCACATTTTCCTGTTTCAGTTACGACTACTCAAGGGGTGGATGAGTGGGTTTATAGATAGCTGGATGCATCAGTGGGTAAACAGGCTGATAAGAGAATTAAGATGAAAAGAAAGGGGAAAAATGATTTCCTTGAAGAGTGCATGTTGCGTGAAAGAGCAGATGAGGGAATGGCTTACTAAAGAGATTCTCAAATTGCCCTCCTTTTGGATCAATGAGGATCAAAAGAACTGGTTTGAATCACAGCTACCAGACATGATATTCCACAAATACTTTAATTTTCCCTATATTGATTTTCATTTGTTAAAATGATATTAACAAGAGCAACACCACCACCATCACAAATCTTAGACTGACGCAAGAATAACAGATTAGGAAAAATTTTTTGTTTGTTTTTTGTTTGTCCACTTCTGCACTGTACTCACAAGTGCAAATTTGGACATGGAGACTAACACACTGTCAAATTATCAGAGATAGATACTGATGGTACAGCCTACAATGCTGTGAATATGCGTGTGTTAAAAAGGGTGCGTGTATGTGCGTGTACATGTGAATATGTAGGTTTCTCCCCTCCACCTCCATTTTGCAACAACACCTGGAATCTGGCTGAATAAAATATCAAACAACGTTAACAACAGAACTGCGAAGAAATCCTGAGAATTGAGAATACCCTTACTGTTTCATAATATAGATCTTTTGGAAATATGTATACCTTCTGTATTAATAATACTATTAATCTTTCATAAAAGCAAATATGGTATTTTGCCTCATTTCTAATCAGAAACAAAAAAATAATACTTTCAAACCTACTGTTGGAGCTGAATTTTTTTTTCCCTGAAAATACACAGGTTGAAGCCCTCACCCCAGAACATGACTGTGTTTGGAGATAGGAACATTATAGGAGCGATACAGTTAAAATAGGTTACTAAGTTGGTTCTAATCCAATTTGACTGGTGTTCTCATAAGAAGAGGAAATTTATACAGAGAGAGACCCAAGATGGGTCTGCCCAGAGAAAGGAGCCCATAAGGACACAACAACCAGGTGGCCAACTGCAAACCAAGGACTGAGGCTTCAGAAGAAATCAAAGTTGCTGAAACCATGGCTTTGGACTACTAGAATCCAAAAGTATACAACATTAAGTTTTTGTTATTTAGGTTACCCACTCCCTGATATTTTGTTATGGCAGCCCTCATAAAGCATTTCAGCTATTCATCAACGAATACCTCACTTCATTGAAGCAAACGGTGGTTGCATCTTGCAACGATGCTTCCCTAAGATTTGGTTCTAGCTGTCAAAGGAGGAATAATGTCCCTTCCAAAATAGTCATGCCCTAAATTTCCAGACTCTGTCAACATACAGCTTATTTGCAAAAGAAACTTTGCAGATGTGGCTAAATGCAGGACTTTGAAGTTGGGATATTATACTGGATTATCCAGGTGATCTCAATATAATCACAGGTCTTTGAAAGAAAAGGAATATTTTTTCCTTCAGTCAGAAGAAGATATGACTGTGGCAGAATGATCAGAGATGCAACCTTGCAGACTTTGAAGATATGCAAGTGGGTCCACTAGATAAGCAGTGTGTGGGACTTCAAGTAGATGGAAAGGACAAGGAAACAGATGTTCCTTCCCAGAGTCTCCAGAAAGGGACATGGCCCAGTGACACACCTTTATCTTAGCCAGTGAAACCTGCGTTGTTTCTGACCTACATGATTATCAGATAATTAAGTTGTGTAATTTTAAGCCACTTAATTTGTGATAATTAGTCCCAGAAACAATAAAGGATTAGTAAGCTAGTTTTGATCAATGCAGTAATGGAATTTTTGAAATGCTGATATGTTTATGTATCAGGTAGTTAGTGACTTTGAGTAAAACCATACCCTATTTTTTTTTGACAAAAAAAGTATAAATTACTTTTCAGATATTTTCTAGCTCAAACAGCCAGTAAATATTTAGACACATCCTTCCTATTTGCATAGCTATTTAACATTTTCAATATACTACCATGACAGCTCCCATAGAAAATAGAGGCTACCACAGTTACCCTGGCAAAAGAGATAACCTATTCATTTGATTATTCAGGCATTTCTTCAAGGATATTAATTGAAAGTTTCCCTACTTAGATATTTTATTCTTTTATTTCATTTAATTCTCATAACAACCCAATAAGGGCATACTGAAATCTTTAGCTTATGGATTACAGAAAATGGGAGTAGGAGATTTAGGCCAGTGTTCAATATCATAGGAAGTAATCAAAGGAAAAATGATTCAAATCCAAGTCTATTTGCCACTCAAGCTCAGGCTTGTTTTACTGTCTCAATATTTAGCTCCAGAACCAAGCATGGGGCTGGACAAATAAGACAGTACTTGAAACCAAAGACTTCACTGTTCACACAACCACATGGTGTTTACTGAGTATATTTAAACATAAATTTTGCATATCACCTGTGCACTCAGTAGGAGTCTTATGGGGATTACGAAAAGAAAAAAAAGTCATCATATCAGTGGCAGAGTGGGAAACAGAGTCCTAGGTCTAATGGTCTCTGGATACTTTTTATACCAATTGACACATTGGAGTCCAAGGCCCTCAAACTCCCCTGTGGAAAGGAGCCTAATGGTATAAACCTCCAAAGATTGGTAACTGAGAAAAGTGGGTAGAGAGGAGACAATTTTCCCTTGTCAACAGAAAAATCTTTGGGGAACTCTAGTAAACCTAAGGGGTGGAGGCAGGGAGGTGAGGTGGGGAATTCATAGAAACCTATAGACAAATGGGTAACTATTACATTTAAGTTGCAAATCAGACTCCACCAATGGAAAATACCTACTCAAATGATTGTGTATTAATATCTCCCTTAGAAAACAAACAAATACCACCTTACTTTGCACATTCAACAACATCAACAGTGTAACTGCTGTGGTGCCCCAGAGTCTTACACAACAATGGCTTGACCTACAGCCTGTGGCACTATTGGGAGTTGGTGAATTTTGGGGAGGTGGGGCCTAGTGGGAGGAAGTTAGATCTTTGGGGGAAGTCCTTTGAAAGGGATATTGAGATTCTAGCTCATTTTCCCTCACTTGTTCCTTCCTGGCTACCATACGATAAACATGCATTTCTGCCAGGATGTCCTGTGTAAAAGTACAATGTAATGAATCAAAGAAATTTGGTCAGGTAACTCTGAACTGAAAATTCTGAAACCATGAGCCAAAATAAACATTTTTTCCCTTCTTAGTTGATTATCTCAGGTATTTTGTCACAGCAATGGAAAATTAACTAACAGTAACAGTGTTAAGGTAAATAATGGATATTCAATTTATAATTTTGAGTATAGGAAAAAACTCTACCCTAACTTATTTCTTCCTTCTAGTATATCTACACATTTTGCATAGGACATTATAGGTTAATATATACGTTCACAACTTCTGGACCACTCTGATCACATACACACACACACAAAAAAAATATATGTGGCCTGGTGGTCCTTTGAACCTTCCTCCTATTAATCAGATAAGCTAGTTTTTTTTCTGGAACAAAAGTTTCACAGGATTACTAAAACAGAAGGTAATAGACATGGAGAGGTGACAAAGTGACAAAGTGCTTACAGGAACAGGAATTAGGAGCGATTTCATTTTTTGTATATTTCATTTTTTATTTATTTGATCAGAATAAAGAAATTTGGGGGTCATTTATCATCAGTATGAAAGATTATCAGAGGTACAAGAGGAGAACTGAATTTCTATGAATTTTTATTGAGAAGTACAGTGAAAAAAGGAATAGAAATTTCACTTTGGCATATTATAGAATGATACCATGGAAGAATTTAGTACATTGACATTCAATGATTTTTGTATATGAGACTAAGGATTCTTTGAAAGTGACTTTGTGCTTAGGCTTACTGAAGTTCAGCACTGCATAAATTGTGTGTGTGTGTGTGTACGCGCGCGAGCACGCATGACCTTACAAGTTGGGAGGAAGAAGTGAGAATTGAAAAAAGAGAATGGAAGAAAATGCTGCTCTAATCATGGAAGAAGAGGTTAGTGACCTACAATAAATTTAAAAAATGGGTAGTGCTTGTCCTCAGTGTGCAGGAAGTTCTCACAGTGACCTATTACAAAGTCCATTTCCACTCCCTTTTTCACTGTACTTCTCAAGAAAAATTAGGATGCACTGGGAAGGAGGGCCTGGCCAGAGAAGCCTGGGGGCCTAGAAATAGGATTTTTTTCAATGCTACAACCCAGAAAGTCCTGCTCCCAAGGGAATAAATCTGAGGGTGAGCTGCCTTCTGGAGTTTGTTTTAGAAGTGCAAATGGAGCATGCTCAGATGAGTCTCATCCATGCTGAGCATCTTTCCTAAGCACTGGGAGGCAAGTTCATCATGAAGCCTAGGTTCCTTTTGTCGCTTGTAGACTCTCTGTACATAATAAACCCTCTTCATGTAATTTGTCACACATGTAAACTCTGTCTCACCAGACACAGGCAAGTGGTAGAAGGTAACAGTGGACCTAAGTGGTAATCAGCACAGAGCCATATTGCTTTGAACAGGAAACTGAAATTTTCTGGCAAGAGGGAGAGCTGCAAGGTTAGTGAGGAGGTCTTTCCTTCCTCTCTAGGAATCATCTCTGTCGGCACTTTGCACTTGAGCAATGGAAGACACAGGAATGCTCAGGGCAGCAGTTCCAAAATGAATGGTCCACAGTCCAATGGGCAAATTTAGGAGCCTTTCTGAGCATTTAGCAGGAAATTATTCTTTCCACTACATCATAGTGGGTAAAACTGTTGAGACTTTAATACCAATCTAGACAATGGCACCAAACTGTACCAAAATCACAGCATTCTTCACTACAACACAATCTTGAGATTTTTTTTAAAGTTCACTTATTAATAATGGCTTTAATGAGGCAATAAAAAATAATTTTATGGAATCTTAGTTCTTTATATTCACATTTTTAATATTCTGTGTAATGAAACGGGTGCCACATCCAAAGCACTTCTCCACACGTATGAGCATGGTCTCAAGGGTAGAACATGCAATCATCTCAGTTTTAAGCTAAACTAATCATGTTTTTTATTGAATGCCATTTTTTTGAAAAAACAACTGGTAGACAAATTATAGCCATTCTGACTTCATATTTAGCATATATTTTGTTTAAAAGAATGCATAAACTACCTTGCCATTTCAGGGATAACCTGTATTATTTGTGGCCCATACCAAAATTTGAAAGATCTACCAAAGATTGGAACTTTGAAAATGTGTGTATCGGCCTCTGTGAGATGGAAGCTTCTAGATATTTGGAGAGTTTTCCGTGAGATTGCCGATTTCACTGGGTATTTTTTATATCATATAATGAAATTTAGAATATCTTTATAGCTCATTTAACCAATATTTTCCAAATGCATGTTTTAGATAATTACAAATTGGCAAAAGAACCATTCAAAGTGCAAGAGAAACCAATGGAATTATTAATGTAGCAGAGTACAAAAATTTATTGATACAATTTCAGGTTCCACATTGCATCTAGCTTTTAAGAAACTACCACTTATGGAGATTTCGCATGATATCAAGGAAAAATATCTACAATTATCTGAAAAGGTTATTAAAATCTCCATTCATTTTCTAACTACATATTTGTGTAGAGCTGGATTTTCTTCATCTAATTCATTGAAAACAACATATTGCAACAGATTGGATGCTGAAGCAGATATGAGAATCTAGCTGCATTCTATTAAGCCAGAAATTCAAGAGAGTTTTATAACTGTAAAACAATATCACTGTTTTGACTATTTTTGAGAAGTATATTTTCATTAAAATATACCATTTATACAATACCTTATAGGATTATTATTTTTAGTATTTATATTTATTTATTTATTGTTTGGTATTGGGGATTAAACCCAGGGGAGCTTTACCACTGAGCCACATCCCCAGACATTTTTATTTTTTATTTCAAGACAGGATTTTGCTAAGTTGCTTGGGGCCGAAATTGCTGAGGCTAGCCTTGAACTTGTGATCCTCCTGCCTCAGTCTTTGTTTTTATTTTTAAATGATTTAAATATTTACCTTTTCTCAGGCTTCATGTATAATATGGCAAACATTAATATTTTTTTCCAAAAGTCAGAGCTCTGTGGAGGACTCAATACTTGTTTTTTTTTTTCCTTTTTTGTATGGGGGAGAAAAGGGGAATGAGGATTGAAACCAGGGGCACTTTACAACTGAGCTACCTCCCCAACCTTTCTTATGTATTTTTATTGTTTTATTTAGAGAAGAAGTCTTTCTAAGTTTCTAAGAGTCTTCCTAAATTTCTAAGGCTGGTCTCAAACCTGAGATCCTCCTTCCTCAGCCTCTGAGTCACTGGGATTACAGGCATGCACCACCACCATGCCTGACCTCACTTAATAAGTTTAGAGAGTTGAAGGAGTCATCTGACTAAAATATTTCTGAACTACTTAGAGCTAAATTTTAAGTAGTATCATTTATGTAATTATATCTCAATAAAGATTACTTTCATAAAATTTAATGTATTTTTTAAGAAATGTTTTTAGTTTTGCATTATTATTATACATAATAGTGGGTTTAAATGAAATTTTGAGAGTGTAGACTTAGTCTGCTGGTGTGGAATGTCTTCACTGCAAGAAACAGAAGGAGAATAGATGATGGACAGCAAAGAAGAGGAAAAGAGAAAGGAATAAACAGACATCAAAAACAACTTCATTAAAACTTTAATAGTGTCTGATACTGTATTTTGAACTTTACCACAAAATGTCCCATTTCCCATCGGAAGGAGAAAGAAATAGCAGTGATAAACATGATTGTTAATCGCATGTCCTCTATGAACTTAGTGACAGGTGGGGAGGCAGATGAGCCATGAGCAACCACCTGTCCACATCACATACATGGTAGGGTTTATGATGATGAAGAATAGCATGTCAAATAATCTTTAATTTCCTAAGGGATCAGAACATAAAATATTTTGTTTAAAATTAACATGAAAAATAAGTAGCAGCATCTTAATTCAGTACCTTAATCAAAAACTTTTCTCTATATCATCTCTACTGGAAGCTAGCTAACAGACCCATTTTACAGAGGAGAAAGTGAGAATCCAAGAGATTAAATAACTTCCCCATGAATGATGGTTGTTTAGGGAACAAAGTTCATTTATGTCCATGCCACACCTCTCTGGCTCCCAAGAACTATGCGCCAAGGATATTTCTAAATCAAAATTCAGGAGGAACCGCATGATTTTTTTTTTTTTTAAGTTATAGCTCTTAATATTAATTCTGGCACAAGTCTCCAGAGATTCACAAAACAGAAAGGAGTCTCATTTTCCATGCTTGTATGTTCATACAGTCTAAATAATTTAGGACAAAGAATCCAGAACATTGGTAACAAATATAGTTGTCTGCCAGATCAGTACTGTGAAGAACTCTAATAAATAACATATACCCCTGTATAATTTTCCATGCAAAATGGTGTAAAAATAATCTTTTTAAGTGATGGATTTTGGCCTGGAATTGTAGCTCAGGGTAGAGTGCTTACCTAGTATGTATGAGACCCTGGATTCAATCCTCAGCTCCACATAAAGACAAATAAATAAAATAAAGCTATCGTGTCCATGTTATATATATATATTTTTTTCTTTTAAATGATATTTTTGTTATTATGAAATGAATTCATGTTGGCTGTAGACTAAGTAAATCAGATTCATGAAAAAAATAAAACATGCAACCATCTCATTAATTATTTTTTATAAGAATGCATATAAAAAACAATTATGCTACACTTGAGATGGAATTTCATATTCAATTCTGCATCCTGCTTTTATCACTTGTTTTCAGATAATAATGATATGCCAAATTTTATGCATAAGTTTTATATTAGTAATGTCCATGTTAAAAATCATTTTGATTAATGTAATCTTCATAGAACTATTGATCAAAGAGACTGGGGTTTTCGTGACCTTTCCCACTGTTGTCCAAAGGTGAGGAAGTCTTCATTTTTTCATGCTTCTGACTGATTATGTCACTAGCTTCTTTGACCCACAAGTTGTAAATTGTAGATTCACTCTGAAGGAAAATAACAAAAATCTAGGCAACATAATATGTGTCTTTTTAAACTCTATGAATTATAAATCATATATAATTTCATGTAATTTGACAAAATATACTTTTACCCACATTACAGCAGTAGGGAAATGAATAACAAAGCCACTGACAAGTAGTGGAATATATTAATGGTGTCAAGTTCCTACCTATGATCGCACACATATATAACATTAAATTTTATAAATGATGTCTTATGATTGCTCCCTTTGACTTTTTTCCACAATGCTGGGAGTTAGTTATTATAGAAACCCTTGTTGATTAGCTACTAATAATGAGGAAAATGAGATGGCTTGAAAATTTGAACCTAGGTCTTTTCATTTCAAATTCAACTTTTTCATTCTATCCAACTGCCAAACACTCAAAAATACTCTTTATATAGCATTAAAGAGTATATCCCCACTGAAATTAGTTGATTATGCAGGCTCTTATTCAATCCTTAGTCCTCTTGGGGTTATCAGTGATCATCTTTGCTCTTAATAATCAATAGTAGTAACAGCATACCATTTGGGGAAGAAAATGATCCTTTTGGTATCACAAAACCTGAGAGTTTCAGTGTCTGACCACAGGAAAGTAAAACTTGCCTTGTTTCAATCTTATGCAAATTTTACAAATGAGGAAATACACCATTCTTTCTCTAAACCATTGTGAATATTAAGTAAAACGTCACATGTCAAATACCTAGCATAAGATATCCAAATTCCCTGACCAAAATACACTTCTCAAAACAAACATAAAATAATTTGCACATTTAATCAATTCTTCCAAGATGCTAGGCACTCATCTCAAATCACAAGTTAATATTACCCCCAGGTTACTAGGAAATTCGGCCAACTTGCATGGTAGAGGCAATAGTTGTGGGCACATTTTCATACGTGTGCACACCCACACATACACACGCACACACATATGCTCAGAATGGCACAAACTTTAGCAAACCTCAGAATTATGAGTAAACACAGATTTCTGGGTCCTCCTCAGCAATTTGGGGGTAGAATCCAAGAAGTTGTATTTCTAACACAATTCCCAAATGTTGCTAATGGTTTTGTTCAAGGCATAGCGTTTTGAGGGCCACCATCTTAAAGATTAAAATGTAAATTCTTTTTATTAAATCCTGAAACATTCTAAATAGAATTCTGTTGTGCAGTAATGGCAAAGCCATTCTAAAGAAATTACTCAAAATATTTGTTAGGAAATACTTTTAGGTTCCAAACGTTTTTTTCAGGATTTTCAATATTCCTGTCTTGAATATTAATATACTACTTATATAAAAATGTAATCATTCTTTCAACAATTATGTGTAATGTTTCCACTGTGTGCCTAGCACATGGGTTCACAGGCTCTCATCTTACAGGATACAGCAGATTCACACTCTTCTTACACAGTTAAGTATCAGATCAAAGTTACCTACCTGCTCCCCAGATCCACAGAAGCCTGTAACATTTAATAGCAAAGTCCTTTCCACACCCCTGATCTCTACATTCACTACTGAAAGTTACTGAAAATAATAAGCTTCCCAGACACCATCAGTGTGTGCTCTTGTGAAGGTTAAAGAGCAGCACATTCAAAAATTGCACTCATAAATATACAGGATCTTGGTGATTGATGGAGCAATATAATCAGGATAAATGAATATTAGTTTCTGTAAAAAAAAAAAAAAAAAAAAAAAAAACCTAAACTAAAAACCTTTTTATCTAGGCATGTCATCAGCTTTAGTTGCTGCAACTCTTAACTTCAACCATCTATTTTTAACATCACTGCCTCTCTTGGCAAAAGAATAATTTAAATAAAGAGCTGTTAGTTGTCTTGAAGAGGATTATTTATAAGACACTGTTAATACACAATTTCCATAGAGCTGCTAATTGTTCCTTACTTTGAAATTCATTGTTCTGAGAATGAGATGCGTTGAGTACTGTAAATATCAGCCAGGCAGAGGATATTGCTCTGTATTAGCATCCAAGTTATGATTCAGTCATAATTAATACACTTCTAAAATAAAGTGTTGACAGCACTCTTATTCAAATATATAGCATATGTTTATAGTCTCACACATTGAGGTACACACATAATTACAGTATATGTGTGAGAGAAATTGCAGAGGCCATCCAAGAAGCCATGGTTGTGCTAATTGAAAACTTGCCATTGTCCAATTAGAGCAGGTGAGACCATGGGGGTAGCCACGCTGTCAAATGCCTATCAGACATGGCCAGGCTGATTAAATTACAAGACAAAATGCAATAAAAAGAGCAAGAAGTTTTTGCTGTTCTTGTTGTGGTTGTTGTAATAGAGCACCGAGAAGCTAATGGAAATCAGGGCACTTGCTGTTTCTCCCTACCCCAGTCAAGGATCGATCTCAATGGAATAATATATTAGGATAGACAATATTGAGTAGCTCAGAACCACAAGGCTTACCTTTCACCAAAACAGAGTCACCACTTGGAGGAGAATAATAATTTCTACTTGTTAGAGATGTGCTTTCCATGATGTGAGTTAGAGAAACTGCAAAGTGTGTCATTATGTTACTTTTATTTTTAATCTATTTGAACTCATTAGAAAAGAAGTAATGAATCCTGTGTAATTCAGAGGGATTAGCCCACAAATATATCAAAGCATCATGCCACATGAATTTCAATAGACATTTAAACTAGGACCATTCTTCTGCAAAAGTATAATATACTGTTCTTTTGAGCAAATGTGTACCATGAAAGGTTAAAATCAAGACTCATAGAAAATAACTATTTATCCCATAAACAATTTAACTTCTGAAGTACTCTATTTAGTGGATGAGGAAAAAAAAGGCAATACAAAATCACTACCATAATTTCAAAGGTCACTTCTTCCAGAATGAAGTCAGGAGGATGCACCATAGGTTAAAAGAAAAAAGCAAAACATGGTGGAGGAAGAAAACTGAATTTATATTAGAATCTACTACATACCATGTATCTTTCAAGTTGGCTTACATGCATTGTTTCACCCTCACAATATCACCACAAGGTAGTTTCTATTACTCTAAGGCCATAGATAAGAAATCTAAGATACAGAGTAGTTAAGTAAGCCGCACACAACTAATAAGCACACAGTTAATAAGCAACTGGAGTTTTGGTCTTGGATTCTGAATGTGTGTGTGAGTGTGCGTGTGTGTGTATACATTTACCGTAGGAGTAGAAAAAAACTATGCTATAAATACAGGAAGAAGGAAATAAAATGAGCATTGATTGAGGTTTGATCTTTGGCAGATTACCTAAATCACAGAAGAACAAATATTTGAACCCAAGCATGCCTGATAGCACTCCATTAATCTCCAGTAACTCACATTCCTTTCCAAAGTCTTCTGATTTATTTATAGACAGTTTTGCTTCCTGTCTTTGCAACATCTTCCAAATTAATTGATCTGCGTCCTTGTTAGCTATTTCTTCTGAAGGGTCAACTCTTGAATTCACCAAACAGATGAAAACCGTTAGGTGGTAGAAGGACTTTTTTTATGTCCTCAGGTTTCTGTGACACCTGACAGATGGAACATATGCCCACAAATAACCCAGTGTTTAAACAATTGTCTGAGCAACAGGGAGAGCCAGGGTGCAGGGAGCTCATTCACAAAGAAGAACTATTAAAGGGTTCATAATTTTGATTCAATAGGTTCCATTATTTCTTTTGTGAGACGAAATAAGTCTCCTCAATATTAATGGCAATTATGTGGAGACACACACTGAAGACTGGCATCTAGCATGTACTGTTAATGGTGAGATTTGGGAGGGAAAATATGGCAACAAAAGGTCTCGTTTAAGATGTTTTGCATTTTTTATTTGAAGCGGCTAATTGCCACCATTGAACTCTACCATTAATACCTTTGATGACAATTTCAAGGACAAAGAGTAAAAACCACAGGCACAGCTGAAGGCATGTCATGAGCTATATTGCCTGTGATCTAAGTACTACACCAGTTAGACTAGGAGCTTGTTCATACTCGCTCCTCCCCTTTTTGAATGTTTGCTTTGATTCACTTTTTCTGTAATTCAATTACTCTACTGTTACTGTACATTACTGTTTCGAAGTCACTCAGTCCTCCACTCATCTCTGGCTTTATGATTCAAACATCTTAACTTTAGATGAATCTCTTTCCTTCTATTAGAACTGCGGTTTCTACATCATTGTAGAAATAATAACACTTCATAAAGTCAGTAAGAAAGTAACATGAAGTGAAAGTGTGTCTGTTAATAGGCAAGAGTGGTTGCATAAAGTGTAGGTGTAGGGACTGGGGATGTGGCTCAGTGGTAGTGGACTTGTCTAGCAGGCATGAGACCCTGGGTTCAATCCCTAGTATCCACCCTACAAAGCACAAAAAGGTATAGGTATAGTAGGTTTCTATTTTTATGTCTTTTACTAAACATACACATACTTTGTATGTATGTGTGTAATGAACACATATATATTTAATGACAAACTGTGGATATTATATATACTTGTATTAATTTCATTCTAAAATTCTATTTCAAATAATACAAAACTGGTGATTATAATTTTAGGTATATATATACTTTCTAGTCAATCAAATGTCTAAAAGTTTCATTCCATAATTTCATATTCAACTCATGAGTTTCATATAAAATGCACTAGCACTGCTACTCAAAGCTGCACTTTCTGTGTTACTCAAATCATAACTAATCTCAGTGTCAGGTGGCACCTGATCACCAGCTTTTCTGGTCCACGTACTGTACAACTCCCTGAAAGGGGCAGTGATGCCTAGGGAGAGCATGAGTGGCCATGTGGTCAACAGCCTCTGACATAATGCTGAAGCTTCATTTTTTTTAACCAATTTTAAATTGTTAATCGAAAATATTGTTTGACAAGAAATATAGGCAACTTAATAGCCAGAGTGGTCTTCATTTTTCTTTGTGGGCACTTCTTCAGAAAAGGGAATGAATTACATAGAATAGCTAATGGGCCCCAATTAAAGCTTTTTTTTCCCAATATAAAGGCCACTCCATGAGCATCAGAAACACTCCATACATTCCAGCTAAGTCTCTGTACTAAAGTGGCAGGAAACTGGAAATAGGGGTTGGTCTGGATAGAGGTTATAGGAAAGTTCAAACTCAAGAGCTAAAGGGCGCAGCCAATTAAAAGTTCATGGGCCAAAACAATATCCTTGATACTTTTCCAGTGCCTGTTTAGCATAGATTTTGACCAATAGTGTTGGTACTTTTCCAAGACCTGATTAGAACAGATATTGATCAATACCCCTACCCAGTAGCTTTGTAAGTTCTTAGACTAGTACATTTAAGTGGCAACCCTGCCGGAGTTCTGTCTTTTTTATTCCAACTTAAATAAATCCTACTCTCATGCTTAAAAAAAAAAAAAAAATAGGCTTCTTAGAAATAATTAAAAATCGCTGTTATGAATTCTTCAATACCTATCCCTGAAGTGTATAGGAACACACAGGAAGCACCACTGCAATATCATTTATGTGACCAGTACTTCCCTTCAGTATAGTTAGTTTACTGAATTGCACTTTGCATACAATAGTTGCACTCTTGTGACCCACATTAAGGAATGTTAGAAATTAAAATGTCCTATGAAACATCTCACTGTGATATTACATGACTGGAGTTGAGGTGTTACTCATTACACTGCCTGGTTCATTGCAGAGAGAAAATGCTTAAGTGAAAATAAGTATTCCCAACACTAACACCATAACCAAATTTCTCTAGAGGAGCTAGTTATCATATGGGTACTATATAGGTACTCTGGTATGCACAATTAATCACCTTTTGTACTTCACAATGGACACAGTAAACTAAGAGTCAAATTTTTGGCCACATCAATAAAAATTTAAAGGAATCTATTATACAATTTTGTGTACTGGCTAAATTTACTTTGCCATTTTTGCTCCCATGCTTGTTTTCCATTTTCTTGAGTTTGTTCTCAACTATGGTTAATTTACGAAGCCTTGTCATTGATTTTTATGTTTTGTTCCAGTTGTATTTTTAAATGTATATATTCCCCTGTGGTGAGTTTTCATATACTAATGTAAATAAGGAGTATTTGCTTTTGAGATAATCAATTTTCATGAACACCATATGCATATGGTAAGGCCACATTACATATGTTCTATTTGTAGTTCTTCCTCTTTTGTAAAGAAGCTGGTCAGCTCTAAGACAAGAGATGAGAATGTTTGTGCCTTTTCTGGTCCTTGACTATACTGGATAACTGCATTGGTTTTGTTCCTGTGCTCTTCCTCCCTTCCATTCCTTCCTTTCTGTTGTCCAACTCCAATGGACACAAAAACTGCAAGTTCAAGCTGATTGTGTTAGCATACACCTGTAATTCCAACCTGTAACTCCAGAGCCAGAGGCAGGTGGATCATATGTTCAAGGCCAGTCTTGAAGTCAGAATTAAGGACAGGTAGTTAGTGTAGAAATAGGGGATTCGGTCAAATTGAGGAAATGGAGGCCATAAAGCCATCTGCCTCTGGAAGTTGGAGACTGCCCCTGGAAGAATGGAATGTCAAGGATCTCCGGAGTCCATTGATTACCAAATTTACCTGCCTTTATCAAGGACTGCAAGCAAGGAGCTGCTAATTAATGCCCCCTGGGCCCTTACCTGCCTGGACCACCTTGGCCCTCCCCCTGCCCATGGCTTCTCACTTAATGCAAAACCAGGCCTAGTCACTGTAGGCAGAAAGGGAGAGGTAAGCGGGGAGAGAACTGGAGAACAAAAGAGACTTTAACCTATAAAAGATGTAGGGTGCCCTCACTTCTTGGGACTTTAGAACATCAGCCATGGCCCCCTTCTTCCTGCTGGGAGAAGTCTGTATTATTACCTTTAAATAAAACCTGCTTAATATGCTTGCTTGGCGTGCTTCTCTAGTGTTCAATCTTCAACCATAGAAGGAGCAGAACTCATCACCAATAAACGGTGGTGTCAGTCTGACCAACTTAGTGAGATCCTGTCTCAAAATACAATGAAAAGAATTGGATATAGCTCAGTGGGAGTCCCTGGGTTCTTTCTCCTGCATCTCAAACAAAACAAAAGCTGCAAATTCAGGCAATGAGTAGCCTCAACTCTAGATTCTAATATTGGCCCTTACACCCATATACCTCATCACAGTCAAGGTGGGGTTTAACATCCTTTTTAATGCACCAATGGAAATAGCAGTGCATTATAGAGATGACATGGAAGTGATTCAAGAACTCTCCTGAACATGTTCAAAGTATACTTTCCCTGTCTGTATCCTAATAGGCCTAAGAATTTGGGCCTAAAAATGTTACCTGACATATTTAGAAAAATAAATATGTTGACTAGGTCATCAAAACAGTTATTTAACAGAGCCACCATAGTGTGGAAATGGACCGTCTCCCCAGAGTCCATGTGTTAGAAGACTGTCCCTCAGTTTAGAGGTATGGAAGTGGTGGGACTTTAACATGGTGTAGTCAAAGGAAGATTTTAGGTCATTGGGAGTGTTGCTCTTAGAAAGGATTTAGTTAGTTCTCCTAGACTTCTGAGTTAGTTCTTAGGAGAGTGCCCTATTATAAAAGTAAGCCTGACCCCTCCCTGGTGGTATTCCAGCTTCCTGTCTTGCATATAGTCTCTTCCTCTCACACACACTCCTACCAGGATGCCATCCACCATGACATAGCCAAGGGGGCCCTGACCAGAGACAAACACTTGGTAGAGCCATGACCTTAAACCTTCAGAACTATAAGCTAAATGAACCTATTTTATTTATAAGTTACCTAGCCTTGAGAATTTTGATGCAATAATAGGAAGTACACTAAAAATAAAAGCTTATAGGATTTTGTTTTGTTTTGTTTCTTCAATTTGTAAATGTGGTCAAGCCCTGTCTTATGTTCTTTCTCAGTATAAATTCATATAAGCTTCTTGAGTCTTGGCTTCCTAATATCTACAAAGGGGCTAAGGTTACTCATCTAGTAGCTTTAATATCAGCCCAGCCATTCTGAGTTTAGAACTTATGCTCTGAATCATGTGACTAAAACAAAAATGATCTGGAAGCAAAGTGTTTAGGGTATTTTCAGTCTTAACTACCTCAAAAGGAACTGTTCTCCAGCATGGTTCAGGGATTCTCGGAAAGAAACCCATCCTGCTGAGTTTATCAGTAGGGATTTCTAACACATCTACAAAGGGGGATTAAAAAACATGCTCTATTTTTAATGAGAGAGGAATCAATTAGTCGACCAACCGATTGATACATATAAATCTATACAAATTACATGACTCAGTCAAAAGTCAACATTTAGTAATTGTAGGTCAGTTTAATATATGCCAAGCCTTTTCTTCTATGACTTGGTTCTTCAACAGTATGTGCCAAGGATAGCATTTAAAAGAAGGTTGATCGTTAATCAGTTTGTAATTACAGTGGTGATTATAAAGGACTGCTTAAACACAACTGCTTACTTAAATTTATATTATGCATGCCAAGAGCAAGAGAAATGTGTAAAACAAAATTAAAAAAATAGTGTGAAGAGTTATAGGTAAAAGTCAAATTAATGCAGAATGATTGCTAGGAATTTCCTGTATAAATTAGCTAAAATTAGAAAACACACACATGTGCACACACACAAGCATGTACATGCACACATATATTTTAAAATGAGAAATATAATTTTATTATATTCAAATATGTTTACCCTTTGATGCAAGTTATTCTGAAAGATGCATCCTAATATGAAAACAGGATAAGAATGATTTGTAATTAGCACATTAAGTCACCGACCTTTGCTTCACTACAACTAGATGTCCCATTTCTCAATGCACCCTTGAAAAATATTTGAAACCAGCTTATTTCTTTTATGCCAAAAAGACTAAGTTTACAACCCTGTCTTGACCTTTGAAATTCTGAATTCATCATTCACAAACCTTAGGAGACACTTGCTTTGGACTTAGAGTATCTGTTAAGAACTGTGTGGACTTTTTATTCCACAAAAATACACCATAAACCCTTTTTTGGATCTAGATAAAATAATGTTCAGGTTTAAAATAACAACTAAAATAAGAGTTTGTACTGTATCATGCCTTTCTCCACTGACCCTTAAGGATTCCAGCTATGATTTTATCTTGTTAAGGAAAGTGGTCTCTAAGCATTTGTTTGCAACAAAAAAAAAAAAAAAAAAGGCCCTAAATGACACCCCAATGAAATTCCTGATGTTATCCTTTATTACATAGCTTGAGTGGCCAAGAGAGGAAATGCAAGCTTTCACAAGAGCCTGCCATGCTTCCATCAGGGCCAGAACAGCTACATGCACATGTAGTCATATCATCAAATTCAACTAGTTCACTGTTGGTCATATCAAAGATAACACATACTTTTGCATTTTCTGGGAATTTATTCTACCAATCTGAAATTGTGAGACATAAACATATATTAATAAAATCTCATTTAAAATAAAAAGTTGAAGTAATGAGGACAGTTTTTAAACACGCATTAGGAATGCCCTAGCTTCAGGGCATGATGACTGAGTGAAGTGTATACTATATTGGGTTGTCTTTACACTGTGGAGCTACTTTTTCTGTCCATTAGAAATACTCTTATTAGGAAAAGTCTCATAAGGCCACTTAGTTTCATTAGAAAAATTTTAAGGCCTTTTGCCTACATTCATAGTGGTAAATATTAAACAAAGATGTTACCTACCATTATAGGATGTATTTATGGACAATCTAATGTGAAAGGTGTAATGCTGAAATTTCTGCTAAAAAAATAAACAGACATTTGCATGAACACACACACACATGTGCATGTATCTAATCAAGAGCTATATAACTGGTGAGGTATAATAAGGAAAAAGTATAAAACATCTCTATGACATATTATTAATTTAGGAAAAGAGTACTCAGGGACCCATGAGAGATCATGCTTAAAAAAATAAGCATTATTAAAAATTCAATTCAAAGTTGTAGGGTTAATGTTCTCTAAAAAGTGTTAGAGGTATGTGCATTTGCTTCTTCCAATAGATGCTCCAAAAGAGAGCATATTTGAGCCCTGCAGAAAAACTAATTTGAAGTTATATGAATTATCTTGTTCGTGACACAAGGGATCAATCCTAGGTCTTCTTACATGCTAAGTAAGTGCTCTCCCACTGAGCCACACCCTAGCTCTGAATTTTGATATCTAGATAATGTACTGGAATACTGTTCCACTCCCATGTAATGACCTTGTGCTATCAGACGTAGGTTATAATAGTACATTAAGGAGGGTAGAAATTGCACCATGACATTTTCTGAGTCCCATGACTCATTTATTATTTTAGTAAAGTAGTTATTAAAAGGACTATTCTAAACCCTGGGGATAAAATATATAAATCAGAGTTGTTTCCTGCTTGCTCTTAGTGTATATATATTTGATTGGCCTGGATGACCTGATTTGAATTCCAAGAGAGAAAACAAAATAGTTAGTATAACCAGCTTCAGCAAAAGCCGATCACAATCTTTAGCTTTACCCTTCCACACTTTGAGGTATAACTGTATCTCCCCAGGATTCTTGTTAAAATACCATTTTGATTCAGCAAATCCAGGACAGGGTTTGAGGTTCTGCATTTCTGAGAAGCTCCCGGGGGTAACCAAGGTTGTGATCTATTTGCTAAATAATCTGTTGTCTTCCTTCTCATTCATAATAACCCCTAGAGAGAAACCATCTCATATCTATTTTAAATGTATGGAAAGAAAATGTAAGAGAAATTATACAGCCAAATTTAAATTTAGATTCAGTTCAAAGCTCTTTCTCTTTTCAATCAACTCCATTGATTGGAACTAAGGCAACAAATAGTAGCTGAATAACTTCAAGAAATCAAAAGGTGTCCAACAAGGTCAGGAGACAGAAGATGAGGAGTGACAAGAGGAAAGGCCAAATATACCTGCAATGGTCTGCTTGTGGGCATCATATAGATATATTAAGGGTACTGGACTTTTACCCATGGGAACTGGGAGAAACTAATAAAGGATCGATCAAGATCAGGAAAGTACCATATCCAGATGCATGCTTTTGCAACATCATTCAGACTGCAGTGTGGAAAACTGATGCAATGTGATCTTGAACTCAGTAAAGAAATTTTTTAAAAAAATTTTTATGGTGAAATAAAGCAGATAAGCAAGGATAGAAATGTGGCTTACTTAGTGTGGCAGCAAGACAAACGGACAAGTATGGCAAGCTTTAAGATAGTATTTATTGGGATAAACTAGTTATTTCCACATGCAAGTATTTTGTTGTTGGAGGTGGTATTTTCTCTCCTGTTTGCAGGAAATGTTCTCCTACTATCAGGTCTCTTGTGATCTACTACATGTCTCCAAAAGAGAGATGCTTGCATTAATTTTAAAAGGCATAGAGAGAATGATTTAAAATTACATGAATTTGTTGATCTCTGAATAGGGAGAGGAATTAGCATCCCAAACAGTGTTATTATAGTGATAAGTGATACAGTGACATAGTGGCATTGCTTATGTCAGAGCAGATTATCGAGTTTATTGAATAAAAGGAGTGGGTTTGCATGGTGACAGCAAAGGGCAGAGACTAAGGAGACAACTCCTAAAAGGAATGAAGTTGCCTTGCACCATCCCTTGCATAAGCAATGAGTGGTTCCCAGATGAGCCAAAATCACACAGCCCACCCAGACCTCTAAAACACGAAGACCTGAACGCTAAGAACCAAAACCCCCAGCCAGCATATGGCACATGGGGACAAACCTGTCTGAGAGGTTTTGAGGAAAAGTATGGAATGTATTTGGGAACTTAAACAACTCTTACTTTTCTCTCAAAATGAATTCAGCTTATGACAAAAAACTCCCAGATCCTGCCCATATACTGGTTAGTATACGTTGAGAAATAGAAATAAAAAGATTTTAATGTTAGATCTGAACTTGAACTCAGTAAAGAAATTTTTTTAAAAATTTTTTATGGTGAAATAATGTACCCTACTTAAGAACATAGGTTGTATATTAACCACATTCGATTTGACACATAGACATTAAATAATTAATTTTTCTCTGTTATAATTTTTCAGATGGGATAATATAATGTCAGATTACAAAATTCTGAAATGCAGGTGTCTGGTATATAGCAATTAATTGATGGAAACTGAAGTTATTAGTTCTTTATGAATACTACATCTCTTCTCCACACCCAAAGTGAATTTGAACCCCTGACCTTATCCCACTCGTTTTTGTAATCCTGGCACTGAGCACTAGTCTTATTATATTGTTGGTATTCAAGACACGCTTGCAGAATTATCTGATGACCACGAGCTCTAAAATCACCAGAGAATTTAGGTCTGATTGTCACCTGAAGCTTTTCTGGGATAAAAATGTAAGCCATGGCTTCTGGTGCAATAATTACAACTGCAGGACATGATTCCAAAGATAGATTCTATGCCAAATCCAAAGCCAACAGACAGGGAACAGTGGAGAGGGTCGTCTGCTGCAAATATTTTGAAAATTTTAAAACCACTATAACACTATGTAGTCATCTTTTGCAAAAAAAAAATGGTGAAGGCTGCTTTTTATCAGAGGGGGAGGGAGGGTTACATAAGGACTGAGCATTGGATGACATTATGAATGAGAATGCTCCAATATGCTGCAAGTGAACTTTGCAAGAATCAAGAGTTGAGCAGTTACAGTCTATCTGCTTCAAACTAGCATGATAAATTTAAAAGTTGGATATAGTTATGCTATTTTGAATGCATCAGTAGGCTTTAAGATATTTTCATATGATGCATAACTAGAAAAATAAAGCCATCATATTATTTTATATGAAATAAATTAACCAATATATTTTCATTAAATTTCCATTAGGTCCAAATGTGGCTTTATGTAGGCAAACTCCAAGTAGAGGAATTTGGAAATGATGAATAGCAATAGCACATAAGTAAAAATATATATCTAGAACTGCTTCTGGAATTTAGTAATACTAATAAGAATGATTATATATTTCGACTTCCTCATCTGCATCCCCATCTTCACCAGGATGTCTTCAGTTGACGGAAGAAAAAGGAAGAAAACTTACATTTCATAATTACATTACTTTTTAATGTCTATTTCCTGTGAGTTCACCATTTAACTTTTCTTAGTTTCTTTATTAGCATTTTTTGAGCATCTAGTATATGTCAGTCACTTAAGGATTAAAAACATGTAAGGTAAGGAATATATATCCTCCTCCACTAGGTGGTTTGATTCTTAAGATAAAAGACAATAAACAATGCATGCTATATAAATCTTAATAGGTGCATTTTTTGTCTGTATAGAATACAGTATTGATCATTGTTTCCTGGAGAAGTGAGTGTCTGTGATGAATTTACATAAGTATAAGGCTTTATAGTAGATCTTAAAAGGATAAGATAAGGGGTCTGGGTATAGTTCAGTGACAGAGCACTTCTCTAGCATGCAAGAGGCCCTGACTTCAATCCCCAGCACCTAGGGCAGGGAGGGGACAGAAAATGTGTTGGGAAGCATCATAACACAAGTTCTAGAATCAGAAGTACAAAGTCCACATACTACCTGTATACTCCAGAAAGCTAAATCACCTCTTAGTGACTCAATGTCTTTTGCTCTAAGATAGGTGTGGTGGGGCATGCCTGTTATCTCAGCAACTTGGGAGGGTGAGGCAGGAAGATCTCAAGTTTAAGACCAGCCTCAGCAACTTAGTGAGAACCTGTCTCAAAATAAAAATAAATACAGAATGTATACTGATTTTGATTCTTTTGGATAAATACCTAGGAGTGGTATTGCTGTATCATGTGATAGTTACATTTCTAGTTTTTAAATAACATCCATACTGATTTTCATGGTGGCTGTTCTAATTTAATTCCCACCAGCAGTGTATAGTTTCTTCCCACCCTCACTCTTGCCAGCATTTATTGTTATTTGTATTCTTGATGACCATCATTCTAACTGAACTGTGAAGGAATCTCAACATAGTTCGAATTGTGGTTCTCTGAAGACTAAAGATGTTGAACATTTTTTGCATACACTTTGTTGGCTATTTGTACTTCTTCTTTGCAGAAGTGCCGTGCCTGTTCAGTAAATTTGTCCATTTATGGTTTAAGTTATTTGAGTTTTTGAGTGTTGAGTTTTTTGAGTTCTTTATATATTCTGGATGTCGGAATTTTATCATGGTCCCAACATGGAGAGAATGTTTGAGGCTAGAAAGAGTGATGCGAGAAGTCAGAGTGATAATAAATGACTTCTCTCCTAAAGAGGCATGTTCAATCATTACTGCACTGGTATTTAATGAAGATAGTTCATCTGTAGATTTTGACTTTTTGTATGTAATATGCTAGAGGCAGAGTGTCCATAGCTTAAATTCGCAAGACAAAAGAGACAAAACAGCTAGCTCTAAGGGCCTGCTTTCCTGCTCACTTTCACTGTCCAGTTATAACTCTAAATGAATATGGAACCCTCCCAAAATATGAGAACACGTTAAGAATCTCAGAGTTCTTTAATTTCATAGGTTATTCTTAACTGCTAGGAAATTTTACCTTTGATTACATTATTCTATTATACTGCAAGGTTTCTATAATTTTGATACAGATTTCCAGAGGATTATGTAAAATACTGATACCCAGTCACCAAATTTCTACAATACTTGGGGACCCACAGAGTGGACTTTTTCAAGTCCAGGTGATTTTAATGTATCCACAGGGTTGATAACAACTGTTTGGCTGCTGTTCTATAAAACAGTGCCTTTCAAGTGTACTTTTAACTGATGCCCTTATATATATGAAACTTTGAAACCTGGACCTACACAGTTAAGAAAAACTTGGGGATAAATAACGAGAGAGGAGTGCAGCATGTTTTGTGCCACTAGACGGAGTGTGGATTTGTTCATAAGGACAGAAAAATAAACACTAAAGGAAAATTGCTAGGAAATACTCAGGTTTGTTTTTCACGGGAAAAAAATCAGATTGACAAATTTGATATACAGCTCGCTAAAGAGATGAGGAGTCCTCAAGTGGAACATTGGTAATCAGAGGTATAATCTGGGTACTGTCTGTTCCTTCCTTCTCACTTTCCTCAGACCCTGGAAAATCTGCAGGCACCAAAGGGGTTCCAGCAATTTGTAGTTAATATTTTTAAAGAATAAAAAAATTAAAGCAGTGCAATATATAAATTTGCTCCCAAATATCATCTATTTCCAAATCATAGCTAATGAATGAGATTTATTCACAATATCTATAAAGAGAAATGGACATGGTTTCCAAAGTGATCAGGCATTAGGAATAAACTTAAATATCTATGAAGTGAACTGTTCACCTCCCTAAATGAACAACAACCAAAAAAAAAAAGAAAATACTTTTTATAGAGAGCAACTGAACCCAGGAATCCTCAGTCAGAAGCTAAATATCTAATTGTGTTTCATTCTTCCATCAAGGGCACACCTGTTCTTAATTGCTTTCTTTGTTTCTATTTATATTTTTAGCCTGCAGAAGCACTGGGAAGATTAATTACAGCAGTTAATGCTTCCATTTGAAAGGAGATGATACCCTATAAGTACTAAATATTATTAAATTTAATGGAATTAAATTGCTTTAAGAGAGATAAATGGTACTATTCAGTATTTCATTGATGCCCTGACAAACCACAACACCTCATGTTGAGTGATCAAGATAAAGTAATGAATTTTTTTCAAATCCCCAAATTGTACGTAAAATTATTTCATTGAGTGTATATCCTGCAGATTCCTAATCTATCTAATGCCTCAGTAACTATGGACGAGTTGATGAGAAATGAATTAATTACTGTTATCCCAAATGGGACCCATTTTACAGTACATATGATTTCTATGAAATTTCCAGTCATTTCAGAATTAAAGTAGTTAATTCTGGAGAAAGAATACCAGAAAAATCTCAAGTATTCACTCTTCACAGTTAGATATTAATGAGAAGCCCCTGCATTCCACTCCCTGTTGGAATCCCTCAATGCCTAAGATATGTGTATCTTCTTGTTTTGTTTTACTCGACATTATATAGAAATGGAGGCCCTACATTTTTACATGTCTAAAAATTGCAAATATATCTCCTAAATGTTAGTGTTAGTAAATTATAACATATAAGAAATATTAAAATGTAAGGTGCAAAATAAAAAATCTAAGATAATAGCAAATACTTAAGCTTGAATAAAAAATGAAGTGTGTCTAACTGGTAATTTCTATTTTGACAGTCATAACTGAGAAAAAAAAAACCTCAAATGTCCAAAGACCATCATCTTCAAAAGATTTTCAGCCCTGGGAGATTTTCATGGAAAAGAGAAAGTACTGAACTAAGGTATAGCTACAGTAGACTGCTTGTGCTTCATGTTTGTCTGCTGTGCGACATTATCAACCTCTCTGTTATTCAGCACGATCAGCTGAAAATGGAAGGATGCCCATTCAGATCTCATGGGGCTAGTTGTGAAGAACAAATGAGATCATCAATGAAAACTGTTCATCATCATGCCAGTTATTTAGTAAGCACTAGTAAATTTAGTCATTATACTAATACATGGAGTTTTCCTGTGTGGACACATCCTTTAGGAAAAAGAAAGCCAAGTAAGATGAAGAAATCAACAAAGGCTTATGGGGCTGAGACACTTTTCTCTTCTTCTGATTCCAAGTTTCCCAGTTCCTAGAGGTGATGCTATTTATCAAATATTGAATGCTCTTTAGATTTGTGTATCAACACAGATGTCAGTATCGAATACAGAAAGATGAGGCTGTATTAAAAAAGTTCAATTTGTTAGAACAATTAAACTCATTTCTAATTAGAATTAGGCTTCACATTTCCATTTGGGAAATATTTGCAAACAAAATATGGCGTCCTTACCTTGAATAGGAAAAAAGATTATCGTTACCTAATTTAAAAAAAGAAAAAGAAAAAAAAAAAGATTTCTGGATATTCCAGACTTATCTACTTATCTGTAGATATAATTCAAAATTCAAAATAAATTAGATTTGATTTCTCCTACTAAACAGATTTTATTGACAGCTAAATTTTATTTATGCCATCATTGGGTAAATTTTCATCAGGTGACTTTTACTCTGATGTTTGAAGAACCCAGCCACTTATTTCATAACATGACATTATAATTTATTGGCCTTCCAATTAAAAACATAATTTATCCATAACCTTCAAGTTTATTATTTATATTGCACCTTCCTAGGAGCTAATAAATCATTTGTAATTGACTATAATACCTAAAAGCTAAATATCAAGCCCTACTATAATCTGAAAATGATGTGCTATGCAAATAGATCTGACTCTCCTGACACACATAAAGTTACAGAAAAGGGTGAAGGTCTAGCAATTTCTAGAAAGACGTGAAACAATATCGTAAATAGCTGTCACTAACTGAATATGTGCCATTGCCAGGGATAAAGCGTTATTTTCACATTGCATAGATAAGAAATGGAGACTCAAAGAGTTTAATAAGTTTGTCCAAGAGACCATCGGCTTAAAGTGATGAGACAAGGATTCAATTTAGAAAGGTTTTGCTCACAAAGGACGACCCTCCTCCCAAACTCAAACTTTCATCTGCATTCCAGTCTTAGCATACCTCCACGTCATCCATTTTAACAGATCACAACTAATAAATATCAAAGAGAAAACTACAAGTCAGTCTTTGGACTATATTTCTCAGATAGTACATAGATGATTTTATGGAAATGGAGAATATAACAAAAATAATACTTCTAATTCTTATCTCCTTTTACCTTTTTCATGTCAAATGCTGCATATTGACATGAATGAATCATCACCCAGTGAGCCATACTGTGGTTCCTTGACCCATCTCATACTTATTTGCACATTTAGGTTCTTATCACTGACCTGAATTAGCTTCTAAATATGTGTGCTCCTTGCCAGGGCCAGAGTTTACAGCCTTGCTAGGAAGAACTGTGTTAAGGGACTGTCTTATCTCTGTGAAGGGCATAAAACAGAAGCTCCTTAAATCCTTAACAGCTTTCTGGACCTGATGTAACCAGTAAACAGTGTGAACTCAATAGCAACTTCTTAGCCAGGAGATGCCATACAGGACACCCTAAGAGATGTTCTCTTCCCTGTCTTTTTTCATCCTTGAAGAATTGCAGATCGGGTTTTAGGACGCTAGATCTTAGTGACAGGAGAAATACGTGCAAAATGAAATCATAAAAATAATAATAGCAGCAAAACTAGTAATAAGAAAAATTTGGAAGATATGGAACTCAAAAGTAACTTCATTAAATTTGTACCATTTAAAATGAACACAAATCACATAAGTTGAAACTGAAACAAAAATATTCTGTGATTTCATAATGTAATACTGTTTTTAAATAACTATTTCATAATCCACAAGAAAAATAAACAATTAAACAAATTGCATTCATCTTTGGTCCTCATTTTATTCATGTGCAGACTTAAAAGATGGTTTCAACTATCTGGTGAAATTTCCAGAGAGGTGACCTAGAAATGTAACTAATAGTCTTTTTTCTTCCATTTTTTTGGAAGTTAAGATTTCTTCAAAGAGTGTCTTCAAACAACTCTCTCTTTGACCCAAAATGATCTAAATTAAAATAATGAAAAACAAGTGAAACAGTCATATTCTCCTTGAAGTACATATTTTTTTTATTTCTAGAACATTTTACTTTCCATTATTTTCTGATTCAATTATCTCTCATACTCTTAGTCTCTCCTCTGATGAAACAATCCTTTCTTTTGCAGAACACAAAAGGTTGGAGTCCTTTCCAGCAGTGTCCTCAAACTTCTCTATTTACACATTTCCTTAAAAGACCTTATTCTATCTTATCTCAGAATCCATGATTCAAAGATCCATATGTTCAAAGCATGACCTTCTCCTAG
The DNA here is from genome assembly GCF_902686455.1 of Sciurus vulgaris. Classification (NCBI taxonomy): domain Eukaryota; kingdom Metazoa; phylum Chordata; class Mammalia; order Rodentia; family Sciuridae; genus Sciurus; species Sciurus vulgaris. Next base: position 23,398,018 of record NC_136478.1, on the reverse strand, counting down.
ATTCCAAAACTCTTATATCCAAAATTTTGCTTGAGATGTTCACATGAACATTCAAAAGAAGCCTCAATGTTAGCATAACCTAGGTAGAACTCTGAATCCCTGAGTTCACTTCTCTACATAAATTCTGTACTTCTTTAAAGCAGTAATACTATCTACCCAATAATGCAAAGCAAAAATCTAGCAGTCCTCTTGACCCCTTCTCACAAATACATGTTCAAATTGTAAGTAGTATTGACTTAGCCTCTAAAAGTATCCCTAAGTTATCCTGTTTTCTCATCTCCACCTACCTACACTCTCAAAACAGCAAAATATCTTATCTTCCCTGGCCTTCATAAGAATTACTTAAATGTTTTATTTCTCTATTTTTATCTCACTCATATTCATTCTACACACTACAACCTGAGTGATCATTTTTGAAATTTTAAAGAAAGAACCATGTTATGGCTCCAAGCTAGACAACTATTTGGTACCTATCTATCACATTTAGCAAATAAACTAAGTTCCATATCCTGACCCAGGAGGACTGATGATACCTGACCCTAATCTTACACTCCAGTTCTACTCATACAACTTACCTCCTAGCTCACACCTATCCAGCTATCCTGGGTTTTTTTCTGCTTCTCTATTTGCCTTTTGAAGTCACATGCATTAATTCCCCTCTCCATGGTTGGTAATCATTCTAACCTTAGCATAAGAAGGTGAAATTTATTTTGATTTCAAATAATTTTCAAATTTTTTTATCAAATTTATTTTGATTTCAGACAAGATTTCAGACAAGATTTTCCACACATTCCAAACTAATAACCCAGTCCTTATAGATCATATTACTGTCTCATCTTTTTTTTTTAATTTTCTTACTTCATGGCCTCAAATACTAGAACATGAAATGCAAAGGAATAGAAGAGTAAAAGCCTAGAATATGAAATCCAAAAGAAGAGTAGAAGTCTAGAACATAAAATTCCAAAGAATAGAAGCTTTTCTACTGTGCTTCAGTACAAAGAGTAACTTGCTGCTGATATTCAGGGTCTGAGTGGACTGCAAGAAAGAACAAATGAGAACAAACAAGGCAGTACCAAAATGGGTTTTCATCCATTTAGATGCTAGGTATTTGACAAGCTAAACATTCATGGATGTGTTTTATCCTTCTTTGGTTGAGTTTGGAATTCTGAATAGGTGAGTGCTATTCAATTTTATGTCAAAATGATAGGGAGATTTTATTCAATAATTATTCTCTGCATCATCAAAACCTAGTTGCTCACATGACCACCAAATAATCCCTCGGTACCTTTGCCTGAGACTTGAGTCTATTCAAATATATAAAATATTAAACAGAAGGTTTTAATTTTTTGAATGAATGTATATTCTATTTTCTGTATGGATGACTTGGAAAATATAAATATAACTGGGACATAACACCTTTTCTCATACCTCTTAAATCTAATGAGGATGGTAGAACAATAAGTGGAAAACTTATTCTGTGCTATGTTGAGCGAAATTATTTTATGGGATGATATCGTGGAGCCCAGAGGCTAAATATCAAAGACTTCCTATGGAGCAATATAAGAAGTGGGTGAGAACAAAGAGGGAAAGACTCAAGGACAGTGTCAATCAAGGATGGGAGTTAATTTACCAAAGCCTGTGAAAGAAAGCTCTAAGTAGACAGAAGTGCAGAGCGGATGTAAACGGCATGGCTTAATGGAAGAGGACACATGCTCTGAGATCAGGCAGAACAGTGTTACTTCCAGCTTCTCTATGTATGACTTACGTGTCTTTGGGCAAATTACCAATTATCTCCTCCTACAGAAGAAAATAATGGAGGCTTGAAGGGCATTGCTTGTCTCTTCATTGGGCATTGTGGTAGAAAACACGTGATGCCACCATTTCTAAGCACATGAATGCCCAGTAAATTTTGTAACACTCAGTTGAGAAGTATGGAGTGACAGGAAGTGAATTAAAGGGATAGACAGGAGCCAAATTATAGTGTTTGAATGTTGTCAGGGAATATGTACTTCTTGCTGGCTTTAGATTAAGATACTTTTAACAAAAAAAATAAATCTCTATTTTAAGGGTGCTCAGGTGTTCCTTTCTAAACACTAGGAAGGTGACATTGTTCTTTTGACACACAGCACAATGGTTTTAAATACTAACTTTATTGATTTTTGAGCTATATCACCTTACCCAAATGATTTAATCTTTCACTTATTTCCCTTTTCAAAGCAGGAATAATATTGGTGACTGACTTATTAGGTTGTTTTAAGAATTAAATTAAATGGTTGCAAATCATTTATATTTGAAAAGATATTGCTATTAATAAGTTCAAAAGAAATAGAAGCAAGGTGCCAGGCACAGTTCTGGTTTGCTCATTTACTAAACAAGGTTTTACAAGTCCAAGGATATGTGTCAGTAATGTGAACACAAAAATTAAAGTAAAAACTAAATATGTTTACATGGAATAGTATATATTTATTAAAGTCCCTCATCACTTTACAATGAAGATGTGCCGAGCAATGTGTCCTTAGGCAATTTTGTCCTGCAAACTTCATATAGCATACCCACATGTGTATTGATAGTATAGGTCAATCGCTTGAAGTAGTTTCTTGATTGCCTCAAGAAATGTGATAAGCCTAACATGTACGAGTTGCTGCCTATGTAACAGGAAATGCTATTTTACAGCAAACTTTTTTTAATAAGTAGGAGTATATTCTGAAGTAATGATAAAAAGCATAGTGTAGTAAATGCGCAAACCTTTAGCATTGTCATTTTTATCATTGTCAATATAAACACTGTAATTAATTACATGTCTTATGCTTGCATAGGACTGGCAGCAACATAGGTTCCATTACATCAGCATCAACAAAAAAATGCACTAGAACATTACAGGGGCTATTATATCATTAGTCAAGAGGAATTTTTCAGCTCTAGATAATCTTGGAGGACCACTGATGTACACTGACTGACATCATTGACTGTTGACTGAAATGACATCATGTGATACATGATCATATACAAACGCGCTCTCTCTCTCTCTCTCTCTCTCTCTCTCTCTCTCACCATAATTTCCTACTAATAATATAGGGAACACAAAAGAAAACATGGCTCTAAATCTCAATCTAGGAGACTCAAAGATGGAGCACACCATTGAACAAGCAAACTTAATGCTATAGCAAATTGGGCACTATCCTTTAGTGTAGGCTGAGCCTGGCCATTAGAGCTTGAAAGTGGGGAGAACATTTGGCCTTTGAGCCTGACACTACCACATTTCAAGTCTGATTCCTAAAAACTGTGTGCTATTAGCAATTTTTTTCAACTTCCAGAGTCTCTTTTAAATTGTTTTTAAAGAAGAAATGAGATTACCTATCAGGCAGGTCCTTGCAAAGATTAAATGCAATTATAGGTGATAAATGTGCTCTTTGTCTATAGAGTTTGCATCTGAAATGGATGGATGCAAAGTCAAATAGTCTTTAAAAATGGTTGTGACAGCTCAGGCAGAGACAACCCAGAGTCCCACCAGATCAGTGGTACCTAAGAGCCAATCTCCTTTTGTGCCTAGATGCATGATAAAGGATTCGAGTTTATCCACCCCACTATGTCATCCCTCTCACCCCCAAAGGTTACCTAAAATCATAGGCAAAGCCCAAGACTGGGAGCATTCCTACTCAAAGGTTAGCTGCAAATTCTAAGTTTGTTTAAGAGTTAAGAACTTGACAAGGAAGGACAGAGAAGGGCAGACAGTTGAGGGGAACTCACACCTTCTTTGAGAAATCCAAACCTAGGGAGTCATCTGTAAAGGCTGAGAGATTAGCTTCAAGGAAAATAGCTATTCCAAGACACTGAGGAGAAATTAGAAACGACCAGCTGGTGTGAATCAAGAGAAATATGTTGGTAAAAGGTGGTGGTGCAAGCTGTTTACAGAGAGCTAGTCTTTCTAACAGCTTTCTCAGGCATAGAATTTTTTTTTTTTTTTTTTTGGTTTTGTTTTGTTTCATTATTTCCTCCTATTTTTCCTCTAAACTCTTTGAAAAGCTATAGAAGGAATGACTGCAAAATGTGAAAAGAAAACGTGGCAGAATCAAAGGAAGCTTTGTGATTTCCCTTCACTTTAATAAGTAACAGGCAGATGGGTTTCAGCACATTTAAAATCATTGCCTGCAAAAGAGTGAAGTCCACTTTCCTACTTGCAAATTTCTACTCCCTCCTGCCCACCCCAATATCCCACTTGTACACATGAACACCTATTCATATGTGTTCATTTGCACACACATACACACACAGGAAATCTGAACTACATTCACTGTTTTGGAGAAAACTACCAGGGATTCTCTCTAGTGGCAACTTTGCTTCTTCTTGCCTAAGATCTCTCAGAAAACTATACAACTGAAGACTCCCCCAAAAGTATGAACAAGACAGAGGATTGATTTTCTATTTCTGTTAAGTGCAAGTTATATCTAAAAGTAATTGTAGACACTACATGAATTGAAGATTGCATGTCCTTCATGACGCCTAGAAGAATTCTAAAAGAAGCATTACTTTTTACACCTGTATATACAGGATTCCTGGAGAGACAATTTAGGGGAAAATAAAAGAAACGAATTTCAGAACCAGGCATGTCAAGACTTGAGCTGGAAGCTTCCAAAGCTGATGTTGCAGAAGCTTCTCCTTTCTCTTTGGAGATAGGGAGGTATTATCATTCTTATGTAAGGCTAGGAAACTCATGTTTGAGAGGTACAAAGTCTTGAGTATACATAAGTGTTTAAAACATAGCCATTTTATTCCACCTGTTTGCTCACATTAGTTCTCATGATTTGAAAGTAAGATGCAATATAGAGAGAACAGGCTTATTCTGAGGTTCAATTGCATAAAGTAACTTGCCCAGGTAGGCACAGTTTATACAGTTATCTGCAGGTTCTAGGTCTCTACAATTTGAACTCTTCATAATGTTTGCTGGATTGAAAGGCAATGCTATTTTCTGGGTTTACACAGAATAATATTATGCATAGAATTTATGGAGCAAAAGAGAAAAATGATCAAATATTCAGGTAGAATCTAGAATTAGACTGTATGGTAACTAGGATTGACTAAGTCTAAGTTACATATTCCTTGTGTAAGTATTCAACCCTCCTATTTAATTGGTGAAAGATTTCACAATAACATCAAGCAGTATATTTCCACTAATTTACCTGATATTATCTTGCTAAGGGGTTTTAAATGTTATTTTGTTTTTCTAAAGCCAAGAATTTCAAGACTGCTCCAAAAAAGTATCATTATGATTTCCCATACGCAAATATTATTGTACATATTGTTTCTAAATTGAAGTATATTTGACTTAAGATTGGGTATGGTTATTAATACAATGATTATGAGGAAATAAGGCAAATAGGATTTTTCTATAATGCAATAAAATATTTCTTACATGAAAATAGTTTGAATAAAAATTTAATTAAATGTGTCAAGAAAAATGCTAAACATTCTCCAAGCACATATTTTTGTACCATTCGGGGATAGTGTCAGTTTTTTCCATTCATGCAGATTCCTCAAATACACATCAAGTTCTTATCGTTTGCCAAAGGAGTTACCCCCAGGGACAATGAACAATGCAGGATGCCTGCCTTCAAGGAGGTCTCATTCTAGGCTGAGTTCTCTCTTCCTGGATTATATGTGTCAATGGAGAATAAAAATGGGCTAGAATTCAAGTTTCAGATACTGTAAATCTACAGGAAAGTGTAACACATTTTTTTCTTTCAATGAAGTAACACACTCCTTTTCAGACTTAATATATGAATGCGAGGTTTTTCTCTCATTCGACATGTTTCTTTCAATTCATTCTTTAAGAAGCTCCATTCATTATTCCAGAATATTGTAAGCTATGCCTATGAATAAAATAAATGTTAAACAGTGTTAAAATGCATTTAAATTTCAACATAAAAATGTTGGTCAATTTACAGAGCTGTTGGGGCTCCAAGCATAAATAGTGAGTGAATGCCTCAAGGAGATGAAAATAATCTAAGGACATGCTGGTCTGATGAAATTTATATCCATACAGTGAGACAGGCAGGCAAAATGTGTGGTCAAGAGCACAGGACTCCTTATCACATGCAGTTAACTGTCTCCATTAAATCTCTCCATCCCTACCTCTGCCCTGATTATCAAGTCATTAAGAACCTCACATTGATAATGGCATCATAATGAGAAAACCAAATGAAAATCAATCAATCAATCACTAATTGCAAACTAGACTAGACTTGATGACCCTAAATGTGAGAAGCTGTCTGAATGCAGCAGCTTCTGTAAAGAAAAACACAACAGAAGAGGGAGATACAAATGTTCCCATGTTCTGATGAATCTCATGGCTATCTACTGGTAAATCCATTGTAAGTTGAAAATACTATTAAGTTGAGAACACATTCATGTAAAGCACCAAACATCTTGGCTTAGCAGCACAGTATGCTGTCGTCTTGAATATTTACTCATGTCATTACATGCCAGAGAGCTGTAGCCCACTACCTAAAGCCCAGCATTGCCAGAGAATATCATTCCACGTTTCACTAGCCCTGAAAAAGATCAAAATTCAAAATTGGAAGTACCATTTTTACTGAACGCATAGCACTTTCACGCCTTCCTAAATTGAAAAAAAAAACCACAAATGGAATCATCGTAAGTGATAGACCATCTGTATTAAGATATGAACAAAAGGGGTGACTAAAGCCTGCCTGTACAAATTAGCTTCTGAGGATTTCTGATCCCTGGCTTTTCTTTTGTTATAAAGCTATAAAAAAAAAAAAAAAACATGAAAATGGAAAAAATATACAAAAAGTGTTTAAAACAATTAAAACTCACAGTGAGCGAGTATCTGTGTAATAGATTCACTATCTATTTATTACTCATGGAATACTTTTTACTGGGTAACCAGAATAAACTAAAGTTCCAAGTGGTGCAGATGGTGACCAATGATGATCCAATAATAAATACTAAATGCTTACCTTTTACTCCTCTCGAGAATAAGCTAATGATATTCTAATTGTTCAGTATAAAATATTTTAAAGATCATCTTTTCCCCTATTTTTATTCTGACTGTACTTGACCAAAATAGAAACTGACTGAAAAGCTCTTCCTTTCAAATTACATGGCCAAGGCTGGTATCAAAGGGGAAAGAAGTATACTCCTCCCACTGAGGAGAGGGTGAGGAAACACATGAGCAGTTTTCAAAGTCATTGCATGTAGCAAATGTGATCAAATGTCTTGCAGAAATATAACCTACTATGTCAATCTTCTCCCCATCCCTTGGTTGCATATACACAATACAGGTCAGCATGATAAAACTTGTGATTAGGATTTATATTTAAAAAAATAAAATATAATATAATTATCTTGTGAGTATTGTGGTCAACATTGGGAAACTCTCACATGGCATCATTTAGTACCTTCTGGGGCGCACTTAGGTAAAGGTGACAGTTAAGACATCTTAAATCCTAAGAGCCACAGCATTACTCTGGTATTTGCTCTTTCCCTGGTTTCATACAGTATGTGTAGCCCTGAATAATCCTGAAATCAAGACAGCTAGGGACCTGTAAATGAGGTTGTACAGCAAAATTATTGATAAAGCACTTGCTGTCTGTAAAAGGTAAGCGCAATACACTCCCTAGTAACTGATACAGGTTGTAATACAGAAGGCAAGGCTTTTTGATCTCAAATGGATTTTTTTTTCCCCCTCTCTGACTTCTCTGTTAGAGATGGAGCTTGAGATAAGACAGGGAGCAGGATATTTTTAGCTGAGAAGCAGATCTTCTTAAGCAAGATACCTTTAGGGAAATACTGCCTGTGGATATTAGATTATACACTATTTAGCAAATGTACATATGAGTTCAATACTTGTTTGGTGAGTGAATCAGTGTTGAGAAGATTAAATGATGTGAGTGCAGAGTAACATAGGAGATATGACTGAGCATCTATCCCACCTATTGCCTCTGATTAAAATGGCTTAGTAACAAAAATGACAGTATCAAGAAATACAATGTCAGGTAGATATGGTGGACCTTGCTTGTAATTTCAGCTACCTAGGAGGTTGAGGCAAGGGAATCACAAGTTCAAGGCCAGCAAGGGCAACTCAGAAAGATACCCTCACAAAATATAAAATAAAATTTAAAACAGGTCTGGGGAAGTAGTTCAGTGGTGAAACACTCACCTGGCACACACACGACTTGGGTTCAATCACCAGAAGTGCAAAAAAACAAAAGACATCCAGAAAACACAGTGTCAAGGTATGAGTCTACTTTGTTTCGCCTTTCTTTAAAAAAATTGAATAACAAAACATCTACTCCATTTCTCATTTTCCTCCCCATAACCAGCTGAAGTCTCACTTCTTCATGTTCTTTATATGTTAATTCACTATGACTTCCTATTTCAGTCTTTGGATAATATTAATAATAATAATAATAATAATAAATAGTAGATTTATTGGAATGGATGCTTCTTTTTTGCCAGACCTTATACTGGGCAATATACACAGATTTCATTTAATCCTCCCAGTACGCCTAGGAGAGCCCATATTGTGTTCTTTCCATACATGAGAATTGTGGAACTCAGAGTTCCGTAAGCTGTGCTACATCATTTATCTCCTGTGAAAACTCCAGAATTTCAAATCAAAGGTCTGGCTCACCCTTTCCTTAGAGCCTCACATTTTACTGCACTGAAGCTAAAATTCTAAGAGCACTTGTGAACCACAGCTATCCTTCCTTTAATGGCAGCACTTTTATAGGGTGTTAACAATTCCTATCATGCCTATCTTTCCTCCTTTTCTCCTTACTCATTTGAAGGGATATAATGTCTGAATAAGTTACTGTACTATGCAACAGAATACTGCAAATCCTCACGAAAAGAAAATGCATTTTCAATTTAATAATGAAAGTCGGTGGGAAAATGGGATTTGCTTCACAGGAATTTGCCAACTTTGCTGGAATTCACTCATTGTATAAGCTAGTAGAAACCTTTGATGTGGAAAGAAATAGAATAAACCCCAAATCAATTACAGAACATTATTAGACATCTTGAAGGCCATTTCCATGTTTTCCTGCTCATCTGTGTAGCTCCCAAAGCAGATATCTTAGGAGCTGATATTCACTACTTTTCTATGAAAATAGAATGGTTGTTTTCCTTGAGATTTTTTGAAAAGTACCACTCTTTATTAATGGGAGTTAAAATAATAAGTAAACTATACTAATTTTTTCTGATAGTTTATTATATAATAATAAAATACCAGCTGAAGAATACCAAAAGGGGATTCCACCCATCAATTAATTTGAAAATAAATATATTTTGAGCTCTTTTGCTGTGTTAGGTAGGGGCTGAGGATATAATGGTGAATATCAAGAAAAAAATTCTAAATGTTATTATTTCATGTGGGAAACAGATTTATGGTTTTATTTTTGGCACTTATGCTGCTAAGCATCATAAAAGATAAGTATTAGAATGAATGAAGAAATTTTGCTTCTTGGAGAGATGTCAGGAAAGGGCTCTCGAATGAAGTAAATATTAAACAGACTTGCAAGAAAGCAGGGAGTTGGTTGTTTGCTGAGATGGCAGAGGAGGTGAATGTAAGATAGAGAAAAGAACTCACGCAAAAGCCCTGGGAAGCAACCCACATAAAAGTCAAGAAATGAATTGAGGCCGGATCTGGGCTTGCAAATACTGTTGAAGCGAGTTTATGTTCTGCAGAGGGCTGACGAAATAGGGAGGGGCAAAATTATACCATGTCTATTGAGGATCTGCTGGATTTTATCTCCTTTAAACAATGAAAAATATTCACATTTAATGTCCTGAATGTTCACAAATCAACTCATATCACTTTTATGATTCAGCTCACAAATTGGGTAGAGAAGTAAATATATCAAACAGATCATTTAGAATATCTTTGCAATAACTAATGAGATAATTATTTGGATCCTCCTACAGTCTGAGTGTTTATGTCTCCCTAAAACTCCTGTTGAAATTCTAATTCTCATTAGAAGGTGGATTATTGGAAGCAATTATGTTACGAAGGCAGAGCCCTCATTGAATGAGATTAGTAACATTAAAAAAGAAGACTGACAGAGATTGTTACCCCTTCTACCATGTGAGGACATAGCCAGAAGGGTCAAGAACACATCATCTGTGAACAAGGAATCCAGTCTTCTCTAGGTGCTAAAACTTTGGGATTTTATCCTGGACTTCCTAGCCTCCAGAACTGTTGGAAACAAATCTTTTTTACAAGAGGTTCAGGTTATGATATTTTATTTTATTTGCTACAGCAGTTAATAACAGACTAAAACCTCAAGAACAAGTAGGAAAGAGTTAAGAGAATGGAGATGACATATTTAGAATATATAGTCTCCATAGAGCAGAACAGGGCTTCTCCTGATTCTACTTTCACGTCCACCTCCATGATACCTTCCTAACTAAAGCATTATTGATTTTACTTGTTTCTCTTCACATATATTTTTTAAATTTATCATATTGTCATTAATGGAGATATTGGTGCCATATAATGTAGAAAACCATAAAAACAGATACATTGAAAGTGAAAGTAATATATAAATACTAGCTCTAATATCATTAAAGCTTTGAGCCCTAAGATCAATTCTCTTTTGTTTAAGAAAAAAAATCTGTGTTGGTAGATATTATGTGTTAAGAACATGCTGTGATACATATAAAGATTTTCTCCCTCGAGTGTCAAAGGATTTAGAACTAAATATAGAATAACTGTGACCCAAAGATTTAATTTTGTTTAATGTTATGCAGAACAACCTCATAAAATCATTTCAATTAGTGTTCTTCTTTTCGAATGGATACATTACGAAGTGTGGAGACCAATGAGAAGAGTCTTCCACCAGGCTGAAATCTCACTACGAAGTTGGTTGTCCAGTTCTCATCTATACAAAATGGAGAACTGACGAACAGAAGACTAGGTATGGTGTTTATCTTTTCCAGTTACATGGCAATTTCTCTAGTTCTATGCTAACAGTAATTTTAACAGAGTGTTCTCTATGAGAACAAAGACTGAACCTAAAACATCTTTGCATCCCTAGTACTTAGTACTAAACTCAACTCATGATAAATTCTCATAGTAAGTAATTAGCAGAAAAAAATATTTTTGAAAATCTATTCATATACATATAATTATTTGATGGCTGGAAACTCAACCCAAATCATTAACTGTATATAAAGTTAAACCATAATAATGTATACATCAATAAATAAAAACGCTGCTTAGTGGTAATGATATTAAAAGATAATACATAATAAACTACTACTAGCTCATTGTATTTCAACAATATTTCTCTAAAGTAGATACTGGCTCCATTTCCCAGAAGAAGAAGTGAAACAGAGTGAAGGAAATAATGACCAAGGCCTTAGACCTAGTAAATATATGTGAAATGGACTTCTACCTCCTAAAGACCATGCTATCCTCCACTACAGAACACTGATACTCATGTAACTAAAGGGTCTCTCACTTTTTGATTCAGATGTCCTAAAAACTGATAGAGACAAATTTCACCTGTTCTGTCATTCTTTATTTTTCTTTTTTTTTTTCTTTTGCCAAATCATAGGGAAGATTTTGCCATCATGTTTAAAGGTGGTCGCAAAAAATTGTAAATGTCTTTGAATATAAGAGTCCTAGCAGTAAGGATGTTTCTAATATTCAATAAGAAAACAAACCATCTCCATCTGATTCCTAGTATCCTATAAACAGGGATCTTATAAGGTTCTGGAGATTTCAGATTTATTGGTCTCTCTCTATGGCAGATGCTTAAATACTAGAAATGGCACTTCACCTGTAAATGTTCCAATATTCACAGTCCTGTTATCACAATTGCCATGTGAGAAAGAGTAAATAGAGCAATGGGCTATCCCACATTTAAACCAATTGGTATATTTGAGTCCTTTATTAAGGGAATTCAAAGTGCTTTATTTACATTAAAATCATTAAGCTTAAGAATAACTGTACCCAATCACTTAAATTAACTGTATAAGTGTTCAAATAAGAGAAAAAAAATTAAACTGTTTAACTTTCTCTAATATAAATAGACATGTATAATTTAATAGAGTAAAAACAGACCTTGAAAACCAAGCACCCCCACTCTCATCTTAACTATAAATAAATATACACCAGTGTCAAAAATAATAGATTTGTTTTGATTGCATTACCTGGAAGTGTGCATTTCATAACAGAGGAGTTGCTTATTTGTTTCTTTTTTCTTTTTTGTTAAGCAGGCATGGCTGTCTGAAAAAGCAGAAACCTCACATGGCAAAATGTAAGGTAAACTTAAAGAAAATGTCTGCAATTGTCTCACATAACCACTAGGCTCCAATAAAATTCATCTTGGAAAAGGGATGAAGAGGTAAATTTATATCGTGTTTTATTATATTCTTTAATGTTATCTAATTTCCAAACAGCAGAACTAAGGTAATGCAAATCCTATTTTATGAGGGCAAATTAAGCCTAGTTTGCATAAGCATAAAGCTGTATCTATTTTTACAGTAAAAATACCAAGTCCCTGAATAGTATTTTTATGATGCTGCTTAACAAGTTTGTACTTCCTTGGCAAGAAGATGTTATTTTACTTCTCAAGTATAAAACAGAAAGGAAAAAAATAATAAAATAAAAAAACAAAATGAAAATAAAAAAACTAAGTAAAATGCTCAATTCTCTGCAATGCATTCCAATTGAAATAGCGTTTTTATTGGTATTGATTTTCTTCACCCTGCGCCCACAGAGATGGACTTGAAGTACTTCAGGCAGGAGGTCCAGCCTGCAAGGGGTTTGGAGGGTCCTTAAAGCTGACATTACATGATTAGTTGCATTCTCTCCAATCCACTTTCATCCTCCTTGTGGTCAAAACAGTCCATGTTCCTAGGTCAGTCCTTGTGCAAATAAATTTGAAGTGGTCAGTGCATGCATTTAATACCAAGTGAGTGCTTTGTTGAGAACATTAGGTGTACCTGGGTAATTTAGTATTTCTAACTGATTTTCAGAGTAGATTAGGTGTTAATGTAATACTGCTTGGCAAATCATTCCAACAGAAGCAGGTTAGTGGAAGTGGTTATATATTCAAAATTAGGTTTTGGCCAATTGATTCTTAATTATACAATCAGAGACTCAAGAGATCAAAGTTAATAGTCCTTTCTCCTCCCCTCAGACACACACACTCACACACACACAGACACACACACACACACCTTGAAAGATTCTAGTCACTCCCTCTCAGGAATCAAAGCATATCCTGGCAGTATTTGTCTAAGAATAAAGCTTCAAATGTCTAAGCAAGACCACCTACAGTCTATCTGATTGTTCCCTTCAAGAAAGCCAGAAAGAATGTCGATTTAAAAGCCCCAAGCAGTAGCTAAGTGTAGTTTAAAAGGAACACATTGCAAACCCTCCTCCTCTGTCAGCTTCACCATTTCTGTGAAAAAGAACACCAGTTAATGTGACTTCAAGAGGCTCCAAACTATTTAAGTAGTCGTTCAGCTCAGGTACAAAGAGGAGAGGGCAGGATTTAAGGATGAAAATAAAAGGGCCAACCTAAATACATGCAAAGAACTATATAGAGGCTTAAGAACATAGGCATACGTACACTCACGCATGCACAAACATTCATGTGCTCACTTCAGGACACACAGATTTTCTGAACAAGGCGACTTTTCCTGAAACAAATCCTTTGGATTTGCTCTAGTCTCCATGCATGAGACACTTTCTGAATCTTTACGTGACTAGTTTTTCACTCTTCAGGTTCCAGGTTGAATGATATCCTCTCCGCTGACTACAGTACTGAAAGTCATTTCCATTCCTTCTTCATTTATCTTTATCACATCTTTCACTTCACCTTTAAAGCTCAAGAACCTAGCACAGTGTGTGCTTTAAAATAGCATTCAATGTTCAATTAATACCAGGTCTGTTAGAAGGGTAATTCTACTTGAGAAATTGATAATAACATATGCTATAATGTAAATGCAGGTTCACTATATTGCAGGTCGTTCTAAGGACTGAGGATACTATGTAGAAACAGAACATCTTAATGCCTTCAAGAAACTCATGTCTTAGGGGAGAGAAGGAAAAATATACTGACCAAACCATGTCGATGATTAGAGATTGCAAAGTGCAGAGCTTTAAAAAAAAAAAAAAAAAAAAAAAACCTGCAAAGGGGAAGCCAAGTCAGTCCACAAGAGGCAGGGAAATTCCAGAGAACGATGACAGCATAGGTGGATCTTCAGGAACTGAGCTAAATAAAACAATGTTTGGAAGTGCTTTCCAGTCAAAAGAAAAGCATGCGTGCAGACTGCAAGTCATGAGAGTTTGTTGATCTATTTGAAAGTTGAACTCATCTATAAGACTGTTGGGATATGTACAAAAGCAGCTAAACCAGCAGAGTTCTATCAATATAAGAAAGCAATAGTGTTGCATTCATCTGTAACATCAACATGATCCTCAAAATTTAGGTCAACCCTTGTCAATTTGTCAAGGTCTTTTTCCTATCATTGTTATTTTCCTAACATTCTATAGGGAAGGAAAAAAAGTGAAACACAACCCCTGGTATGGACATACTTAAACCTGAATCTGTTTCCCACTTCATGTGCCTACAGTCACCTGTCTGGAAAGAAATAAGCTTGATTCTCAATTCCTTCTCCTGTGACAGGGATTAAAAATAATCCACAAAATATATTAAGAAAGAATCAAAATGCACTTGAAAATATTTGCACAAGAAGAATCACATTCAACAATGCATGGTCATTGTCCTGAAAACATTCCCAATTGTCTATTAAGGTTATCTATTTAGAGTACTGTTTCAGAGATAATGTACTTTTCTACTCAAGAGTGTGAAAATGCAGGTTCTCTCTCATCTGACCCTAACCATTTCCTACCAGCTTCATCTCCAGGGCAATATGCCATTCCTGGACAATAGCCTTAAGGATCATTGAAATCCCCAGACACACATAGCCCTTTCATAGTTTTTCACTTACACACACACATTGCTCATTCTTTCTCCTCTAGATTTTCCTTCCCAAACCAACTCAATTCTCCTTCGTTCCTAAAGTCCTTCTTAGACCACCCCCTCACAGCTTTCACCTCTGAATGAGGTGCTTCCATGCTGAACTTGTGTAAATTACTCACAAAAGAAAGTCCAGAGCCTGTCATAATTACTGATCCTTGTGCCTGGTTGCAAGAGGAGCTACATAACTTGTGGCATCCACTACAAAATGAAATTGTGAGGGGAAATTCATGACAAATATGTCACTTAATTAAGGCACCAAAATATAAAGGATTGTTCTTTTGTTCACCTCTCCTGCTTACATGGATGTTCTGTTGTCCTATTGAACTTCACTTTAAAAATTACTGAGAATTTCAAGACGGTGATGGCAGAACATTAACCCAAGCACAGGGACTTTCTGGGCAACAGAGACCTGTGATGCCCAAACATGTACCAAACATGCCTAAGAAGTCATCCCATGCCCCTAGAATTTGAGTTCATAGGGTATAACGACCAGACCCCCTATACTTCTGTCATTAGCAAAATACCTGTCAATTTATAGGCATTCAGTACAAATGTATTGAATTTTTTTTTCTGAATAATGCTGCATGACATATTGAGCTCATAACCCAGTGCTCAGAAATACTCTAATGTTGAAACCCATACATGATAAATAATTGAAAAATGCGCTTCTCTGGGAAACACCAAATGGCAGATGACGCTGGTGCAGCGAGAGGGCTCGGGGCCCCCGAAATGGGTGGCTGCAGTGGCTTCTGTGGAGGCTGTGGCAGTGGTCTCCGAGGCCGGCTGAGGCCGAGGCCGGGGTTGGGCTGGGGCCGAGGCTCTCGTGGAGGCAAGGCCAAAGACAAGGAGTGGATCCTGGTCACCAAGCTGGGCCACCTAGTTAAGGACATGAAGATCAAGTCCTTGGAGGAGATCTACCTCTTCTCTTTGCCTATCAAGGAGTCTGAGATCATCAACTTCTCCCTGGGGGCCTCACTCAAGGATGAGGTTTAGAAGATCATGCCTGTGCAGAAGCAGACTCCTGCTGACCAGCAGACCAGGTTCAAGGCATTTGTAGTTATCGGGGACTACAATGGTCACGTTGGACTGGGAGTAAAGTGCTCCAAGGAGGTAGCCACTGCTATCCGAGGGCCATCATCCTGGTCAAGTTCTCCATTGATCCTGTGTGGAGAGGTTACTGGGGGAACAAGATTGGCAGGCCCCACACTGTCCCTTGCAAGGTGACTGGACGTTGTGGTTCTGTGCTAGTGCGGCTCATCCCTGCCCCCAGAGGTACTGGCCTGGTCTCAGCCCCTGTGCCCAAGAAGCTGCTGCTGATGGCTGGTATTGATGACTGCTACACTTCTGCCAGGGGCTGCACTGCCACCCTGGGCAACTTCGCTAAGGCCACCTTTGATGCCTCTCCAAGACATACAGCTATTTGACTCTCGATCTCTGGAAAGAAACTGTGTTCACCAAGTCTCCCTATCAGGAATCCACTGACCATCTTGTGAAAACTCACACCAGAGTTTCTGTACAGAGGACCCAGGCTCCAGCTGTGGCTACAACATAAGAGTTTTTATACAAAAAAAAAAATAAAGTGAATGAAACCTGAAAAAAAAAAAATGCATGAATGACCGAATTCTGAGAGTTTCCACTTTTTCATTCAGTTAGTTTATCTTTTTTCCTTCCTCCCCGCCTCCCTTCCCTTCTTTAGCATTAAGGAAGAAGTGGAGTTTTCCTTAACTGACTAGTTCAATCTTTATGGTCAAGCTGAGCTCTGCACTACCTATCACCTTCAAGATCCTTCCAACCTCTTCACCTACTTAAAAGTTATAAGGTGAAAGTTCAGCGGAAATCAGGAGCAAGGCTCTCTGTTCCCACTCATGTCTCCTTAAAGAAGATGGAACGCTCTTTTATAAAAACATGAACTGGACCCCATCATTCTCCCACTAAATCTCTCCAGTGGCAGGGAAACCCCATCAGGTCCTTCCTGGATAAATTCTTTTCTGTGGCTTATGAGGTTCTATCCCTGCTGCTTCCTGTCCCCATGGAACAGACTCCCTTTGGAATTAAGGGCAACTTCCTGATAAGTGTTTTACTGCATCCATATTTCCTCACACTGAGAGTAGAGACTGAAGGTTTATAGACCCGCCCCCATCTAAAGGTGGCTGAGAACCCTAGTACACAACTCTCATAGTCTACATAGGGGTATTTCCTGCCTTTTGTCCCACTCTGCGTTCCCTTCTCTTATGAATGCTTTCTGTGCTTCTGAGTCCCTGAAGATGGAGATTTCAGAAAGGAAGTTTCCCTCTTTCTTCTTCAAAGCTGACTTTGAATAAACCTATTTCTTAAGAGGAGTGGTAAAGCCAATCTCTCCAGAAACACTCTCATTAGCAACATGCCTCATGCAAGGAGCCAACCTGCCTCTCTAGAATCTGAGTTCTTAGGATTTAATAACCATATCTCCTGTATTTTGTTTTCTGTCTGCAGCCAAGAACCTGTTCACATGGTAGGCACTCAATCAAAGTTCATTAATTTTTTTTTTTTTTTTTTTCTGAATAGTGCGGCCTGGTATATGAAGCTGAGGATCTAGTTCAGGGAACTACTTTACAATTGCTTAATTAGAATTTCTTCCTTTGGCTCAGTCCTTCCCAGCTCCTCTCCACCCTGGAGAAAGCCTTTTCAAAGCTTTTTCATTCTCTGTTTACCATCCCTCTGTTCCTTCTTCACAGAGGAATGAATCCCTGTTTACTACTCTTAATTGCCCAACCCTGCTTTCCAGGTTATACCTTCACAAGTTCTGTTATCTTCCATTAGATTTAAATTAACCATTTGCTTCAAATAAAAACTAATGTTAGGTAAGACCTGTCTTGTGCAGATCTACATCTCTGTACCTAGAAACAATGCCTAGCAAATGGTGAAAAATAAGTATCTGTTAAGTTTGTTAAACGTGAGAAAAATGCAAATACCAATTAAATATGTCTCTGTGTGCCCAGGCTTAGCTTTAAATTCTGAATTAAGGAGTCATGGACATGGGGTCTTGTTGGGGAAGGTGGGAGAAGACACAGGAGGATGTTACCATGACTAGGCCACCAGCATTTCCTGTTACACCAGGTGATGCTCAGGATCTGCCCTTGGAGGAGCATGCTGAGCTTACCTCCCACCCAGTTAGTCTTAGGCTGCTGACCTGAAGCAATGATTTTAGTCTGTGGATTTAATGGGCCTTGACTTAACATTGGTGTTTCTCTTCTTTCCTTCCAAAATAGTATGTGTGCTTTTTCTTTTATCTTTGTGACAAAGTATGGCAGGATGTGGCAAAATGGAAAATGGCATAAAATTTTGCAAAATAAAAAATAAGCCTTTCTCCACATCCAAACCCCACAACTCTGCCTGAAGCAATAATTAATAATGTGCTCATGTGCATTTCCCCAGGTATTTTCTACACACATCTATGTTACTGGGCCTACAGCATTTCTTTTCTTTACAGAAATGGGAGAAATAAAGCACAATTATGCAGCAACCTCAATCATTTTTCAATGATGATATTTTGAAAATGAGCCACACACTTGTATTTCTATCATATTAGTATTTCTTGCATGGTGCAGATAAAATTTAATTTTCCTTAAAGAACATCCCTGTTCCCACCATAATTATGAGGTTGATTTCTGAAAAATCAGGGCTTCCTTGTATCTTCCATCTACTCTCTTACTTTGCAAAGATGACTTTTCCCCTAGAGTGAAAAGCAGACTACAAGCAGAAAGAATGAGGTAGCAGACACAAGAGGCTAGCTCCTAGACCCTCCATCTTTGTGTCCCCTCTCTGTCACCATGACCGTCAGAGAAGCAAGGGATCTAAAATGTTGCTGCCTTACTGTTTTTATATCCCTAATATCATCTCTATCATTTTTATTTCTCTTTAAATTTACTTTTATACTCAAATTTATTCTAAAAGAAAACTTGACATCACCACTAAGAACAGAAAACCTATATCTCATGCCATAAATAAATGCAATTCTTAAAGTAAATTCAATGAAAACAAAGTTGTGTTATTAAATTCTATGGAGATGCTGTTGCTAGCCAAAGCACTAAGAAAGAAGAGGCCTCAGGACCAGGGATGTGTTAATTTCTCTTTTGGAAAGAGTTTTGAACTCTCACTAAACAATAGACTAAGACTTTGTTCTCCATTGTGATAAGGACTGAAGGAGAAAGGAAGAGGGACAGCCTTGGGGACAGCTTTGGGAAATCACAAACCACTCCTTTTGTACAGACTTCAAATTGCACAGTTCCTCAATATCCCAGGAATCAAATATACCTGTAATGCTAATTGATTTTTTGTTGTTGTTTCCTTTAATTGAGAATCTTCTAACAAATCAGATGTAAATGAATGCTTAGAAACCCACTTTTAAACTTGTTTAAAGCTTTTCTGTCAAGCTTATCTCTACAGAGCACAAGGCAGCCAATGGTGGCACAATTAAACCCTTGGGCATTTCTCTCTATAAAGTCCTTCAAACCTCACCTATTAACATGAGCACAGGCTTGTGGGGCAAGGATATTTAGCTGTAGTTCTAGCTCCATTCTTCACTGAATGTGTGGCTGTGGGTCTCAGTCTGTCCTTAAATGGATGACGAATCCATCGACTACCCCTCTGCCCTTTCATAGTTCACCGTTGATCAATGCACTCCCCAGGGTAAATACAGGTCTTCCAGACGGACTAATGGCTACCTTTCTTCTTCCACATTACCTCAATGCTTTGTAAAAGATGGATTGCTTTTTTTTTTCTTTGTATGAATTAGATGACAACCCTTTACAAAAAAGAAAAGAAAACTTTGGATTTGCTTTCCTATACAAAAATTAAAATAAAATCTATATTCTTTACTGTGGCCCACTCTGTCCTGCATCATCTACCCTCCACTACAAAAGTCCTCTGCTTCCTCATGTTCTAGTGATTTCCAGTCTTTGTCTACCTCAAGGGCTCAGCTGTATGCTCTTCTTTATGACTAGATGTTTTTCTTCTCCGCTGTCTTTCCTATGACTTTAGGGGTTGAAGTTGGTGACAAAAGTGTTTCAAACACACAAAAAGAGCACATTGATATTCCCTCAAATGATCATTGTCTATGTCTAATTAAATGTTTTAAAAAGTAGTCCATATAGGACCACTTCATTTTAAGTAAGTAAACTTCCTCAAATATTCCCAGTCAGCTCTGCATCCTAATATTTAATTTACTAACATGCTTACATTCTTTTATGGGATACAGGACCAAAGGCAAGTCACCTTTTCCTAAGGGTCAGGACCATAAGATCTATTGAATCTCCAGTGCCCAGCATGAAGGCAGCTATAGAACATTTGTTTTAGACATGTCTGTTAATCATTCCTGACAAAAGTTTGCTTTAAGATTGAGAAAATTCATAAGGGTAACATCTTCTAACTCCAGTATTTACCTACTTGATTTTCTATAAGCCATGACTCTTTAAAGTTTTAAAAAATATATATAAAAGGAGCTCACATAAGGTGATTGTCTCATAAAGGAACTCCTCTTTTTTGCTAGCAAATTTAAATCTATATAAAGAAAAGGGAAAGAATAAAAGCAAGGTCTAAAACAAACAGACACACAAAACCATCCAATGCCCGATTGCCTTCCTGGTAAAACATGCTGACAAGAACAAGGGTGGTGTTAGTGTACTTGGGGGAATGGTGTGACTGCACATTTCCAGCTAGGTGGACTCATTTGCAAGCGGGCACTTTCATGAAAATGGCCCATAACATATGCTAATTCTTTTCATTTGCTCTGGCTCTTTAGCATAACATGTATGGAGAATGCATATTTCTGAATTATCCTTCTGTTTACACCTGAATCCAGACAGCTAATTGTTCTAGTAACACCTTATGGGCTTGATCAAAAATAGAACACTATTAAAGGGTTAGGAAAACTGGCTTCCTGTGATGAGAAGCCATGCTTGCAAGATTTAGAAAGAATTATCAATTCACTAATTTCTATCACAAAACTGTTTATTAGTCCAAACCTCTGTGCTGAAAATGTTACTTTGAAAAGATGGGGTACAACAGTGTGTTGGTCCACATATTTGTATACTACTTTTATAAAGAAATGAGGCAATAGTAAGCTGATAGCAAACCACTCGTATACTGATATATTTTGGCAGTTAAAATAAAAGAGAATTATGTGCTTATTCAGGAGCAGACACACACTTTCTATTTACATAAATATTCAACTATATAATTTATCATCATAGAATCTGTATCCTAATAAAAAGACTAAATAGTGCATTGAGTCCACCATTAAAATTAAGTCAATAGATCAACTATGTTCCAAAATTTAGAAATAAATAATGAGAATTATTAACTTTTAGTACAAAGGTAGAGAGAAGACTAGCATTCTAAAGCAACACCACATTCAAAGTTCTGCACTGGAATCTTTACATGCATTATCTCAGTGATTAATCGGAACAATCCTGAAAACATGTGAAGATACTTTCATTTTAGAGAGAAGGAATCTGAGTCTTAGAAGGGATAAAATTGTAGCTTGGATCATACAGCTAGTAAAAGGTAGACATTCCAAACTATCCCACATGTGGTTAACTTCAAATAGTGCATAGATTTCTTTCTCTTTCCAATATCACATTTCTTTCCAATATGTTAATACTGATAATTAGCAACCAAGTGAGAAATTTCATGCTGTGGTTAAAATATTCATATTACTTGTATCACAGTTGGATTTAAATAAAGACCATGACTTTAAGGCCAGTGGTTCCTTAACTAGAATAAAGGGTACTTTAAGAATAGATATATGCAAATTTCTGTGAACAGTGTCCCTCCCAAGAAAAAAAATATTACCCGTGAATAAGAATTCTCCCACATGAACCAGAAACCATTCTGAGAATGAGAAGCTGGTGGTGGACCCTGAAAGTTTTCCCTCCTCCTTTGGTTTGCTCTTCTTTATTGAGTTGCATGCGTGTTTTCTGTTGCTACTGTCATATGCCACCATCTTACAGCTTAGGCAATTATATGCTCATTTTCAAATTGGTAACGGTTATCACAAAAGGTGTGAGGCCCAGAATGAGTAAAAGGAATAACATTGAGCTGACTTGTTTTACCTGGTTGCAATATAAAATATCTCCATCCTTCAAATTTCACCCTCCCTTTTCTTGAAAGCATAGTAGATAACAACAGCATCAAATAAGCAGGGTCAACGAAAGAAAAGCCTAGCCTTTAGTAGAAAAACTATCATTTAACATTCTCTGAATAGCATTTCTGATTTCTGCAGTTTAATTTAATAAAGAAAGCATTGTTTTTAGACTCTAAGCTTAATAACATTCTCATTTGCATTGACTGGATTCATGAATTCATGCTGTTAAAAACCTGTTTCTCTCAGGGCTGGCTCAGGTCCCTACAGCTCTCACTCACTTTCCAGTTCTGAGCTGCAGGAGGGAGTTTACCCACTACAAGCATCAGCCAGCATTAGTTCATTTCCGCTAGTGCTGCTAGAGAAAGCAGCATGGAGCCCAACGTGGTGCAAGCTGCTCATCTAAAACCAGTTCTCCACTGCTCCAAAAAGGGTGAGGACATTTCTCCATACCCCTTTGCTAGACATGAATTATTTTTTTCCTGGCAAAACACTATGATGGATTGTGCAGAGTCCAAGATTCTTGAGACACAGTCATGTAGAACTGGATTTACACACACACACACACACACACACACACAAACACACACAGAGCAGAAAATTTTATTTCAGGAAGAGTTGCATATTTAAGGAAAAAGAGAAATGAAGGTTATGTTTTAGAAAGCTTTATCTCCTTGCCCCCATATATTCGATAATGATACAAGTGACTCTAAATAAATAGAACTTCCTGTTAGCTGAGTGAGTGTTAGGAAGTAAGGATTGACATCTGACAGTGAAGGTTCTTAGAACTCTCTGAACAGTAACCAGACACATAGAAAATCATTTCAAAAAGCCAACTCCAATGGCAGACCCATCACGGAATGAATTCCTGGGGAGAATGAATCTTCCCTAGAGGCTTTCTAATGTTAAAATGGATTTCCATCTGAGTGACATGGCAGGATAAAGCACAGATTGTGAATCAGGAGAATGGATTTCATAACACAGGGTGTTCCCTTATTAAAATGAGAGACGCATTGCTATGAATCCTGGGTCTAATACTTGCTGTGTGTTTTTGTTCAAGCTACCTAGTCCTCTGAGTCATTAGTAAAATGAGACATGTAACTATATTGTTTTTTGGTATCAAACTATTGTTTTTCTTTGCATGTAGCAGATGCCTTGAACATGGCTTAGATTTTGTTTCAAAATCCATGACTTAATGTCCAGAACATAGAGAAGTCCAACATGGACTAAATAACCAAATAAACTGATACCATTCCCTCATTGATAGACTGATTCCATGAGTGTCAGACAATGGTGCAATTGTGATCATCTAACTATATATAGATATGTAGATAAACTATCATTTATCAATGCATTAATATAAAAAATATTACTGAGATCTAGTTGATTAACTGTGTACTGGTCCATTGATGTACTGATGTGTTAACATGTGTATAATCACTTTCCTGATCCCAATACTATATACTGCATTCTCATAATTGCAATGACCTGAATATACATCTTGTATATGGAAGTAGCTCCTCTCCTTGGACTCTGATATGAGAATGTGAATCAGGCAAAGACCAACCTTCTCAACAACATCTTTGAGACCCAGCAATAGACGTGTGATTCAAAGCCACCAGTTTATTTGCTTCCTTAGGATTAAAATACATATACTAAAGGAAAAAGATAGTCATTCTCTTAGTTTGAGGCACTAATAATAATGATATCCCTCTTCAATGCTATGTGATAGCCCATCTGCTTAGGAATTTACATATAACATCCTTCATCTTCAAAATATTTCATAAAGGCATGTATTCCCATATAAAGCGTGCTTCACCATACACATTTTTTCTGTACAAGTTCACCCCTTATTAAATTTAGGATGCTGAACTTTTGCCCAAATCTGTAAGATGCCATAATTCAAGTACTTTTAATTATAGCAAAATAATATGAGTTTCATGTGCTGATGTGGATGTCTAGGTGGAGCCATTAGCCACGTAATTTAGGAACTTAAAAAAAAAACCTAGTTAGAGATGCATAGTTGTGTGTAATCATGATTTAAGTAAAATTCAAACTCAAGGAAATAACAACAAAATGAAACCAAGCCTGAACATTAGAGAATGTCTGTTTTCACAAGTCAATGTTGAAGACATGTTTTCAAAGACACAGAAAACATGGTAGTGGTAATCATTTCACAATGTATGTATGTATCAAAACACCACATTGTATATCTTAAATATATCTCATTTTTATTTTCATTTATACATCAATAAAGCTGGAAAAGAAATGAGACGTGAAAAATGAAGAATCTATAAAACCAAGAAAGAAACGAGAAGAATGGAGTGCATCGAGTTAAGAAGAAAATGATTTAAATTTGTTTGCCTACCTGAGGAGCATCATGTGAAAGATTCAATTATTATTGTTGGGTTGGTTTTCAGTGGGATTATGTAAGCACCATGTTATTCCTGAGAACGATGATAGAGCCAGTGAAAAGCTGAACAGAGTGATGTGATCAACTGTGGAAAGGACAATACATGTGGGCACCTTCTGTTCTAGCAAGAAAATTTTTCCCTTTTGTGGAGTGGGGCATGTACTCTGTGTGTGTGTGTGTGTGTGTGTGTGTGTGTGCATTTGCACTTCCTTCCTTCTGTTTTAATTGGACCAGGTTAATGGTGTGCTCAAGAACAACAGCAAAATGATTAGCCCATGAGCAAGAGCATTACCCAATCAAGGTTAACTAGAATCTTTCCACGGAACAACATAAGAATGTAGTTGATGATGGACACCGGGTTTCCTACTGTCTTTTAAATTTGAAGGAGTAGTTAAATCTACAGAACCAACAACCATTGTACTCAGGTTCCTAGAAGAAGCTGTTTGCATCATAATCTCTGTCATAAACTTCACTGAGAATAGTAAAACTGAGACAAAAAGAAAGTTCATTTGAGGTTGTATGGGCCCTGAATGAGAAAGGTGGATCTGGCTTCCAAAATTGCTTTATTCTGTTAGTTCTTGCAATGCATGGGACAGACACCTGGCTTACAAATTGAAGCACTAATGTGGGCAGATGTGCAATAAGCATCATGAAATCTAAAACACCCAGTTCTGAAAAGTTTGAACAATTTAGAACCTTATTAGGCAGTATTATTGTTGATAACATAGCCTTTGGGAAGTCTGAAAACAGACTCAAAAAAGGAAAAAGAAAATTGTGTATATTTTCAGTTTTTTAAAAAAATCTTCCAAAACACACAGTATATAGACCATATAGAAAATACAGAAACAATATGAAAACAGTATTGTATGGCCATTTTGTTTTAGCATCTTAAATGGTAACTTTTTATGGGCAGTAATTCTAGAAAGTATGACAACCAAGATGATAATACCCAGCAGACCTGAGATGGGAGTGAGAGATCTCAATCCCAATTCCATCTGCTTGGGCAGATGGCAAAGTGCACTGAATTTCTCCAAATCTCCCTGTCCTCGGTGCCCCATCAGCACATTGATTTCCTGATAAAAACTTAAGGAAGGTTTTCCGGGAAAAAAAGATTTTATATTTTTGTACTGAATATGTTGACAATATGTCTATGATTCTTCCTGACATGACCTTAAGAGTAATGAATGAGCGCTTGTAGGATGACTTTCCTTATAGGAAGAAAGATGTGTATGACCTGAAAATAATAAAAGATGTCAAGCATGTTGAAGTGTGGTACACAGAATTTCATTTTATTCTCAGAGAAGCAGGAGACAATCTCCAGAAACCATAAATCTTCTTGTCCTCCTTTAGATCATCAAGGCTTTGTAATGTTCTATGGGGAAAGCAAGAAAGAAAAGAAAGAAGGAAGGAGTGAAGGAGGGAAAGAAGGAAGGGAGGGGAGAAAGCATCTTCCTACTGAGAAAAACTCTCTTAGCATTTGGACATCAGAAATTCAGAGTAGAAAATCTACACTATGGTGACATTTATTGTCAGACATGGAATGGAGTAGTGAGATTAAATTCAAGCCCCACCTAATTCATAGGTAAGTGAACTCTGCTCTTCATGTCTCCGTCAATTAACAGTACAGATCATCTCCCTTTGGTGGTCTAATAGGCAACAGGCTAAGTATAGTCCTGTCATACAGCAGGTGGATTATAAGAGACACTAAAGATGAAAAGAGTAAGTGGGATTCAAAATAAGGAAAATAATTAAATAGTATGAAAAAAAGCATAGAATCAATTTCTGTCATGTGCGTGATAACTTTTAAAATTTAAAAACACTTTCAATGTAGTAAATACTGAATTTTAACTGAATTCATAAATAAATCACTTATTCATTCATGTGGTGTTCAAAATGATAAAAAAAAGGACTGACCCTGCACTTAAGAAGCTTTCTGTAGAAGGGTATCACTTCTTTGAGAAAGTCACAGTGCCAGTAAGTAGAAGGATAAGAATACCAGCCAGTGTCATCTGAGTCCCATAAAGTACATGGGCATATTCAGCCCCACCAAATGCATGGCAGTGAAAAGAAGGGACTCCTGCAGGTGTCTGGTTATAAAAGGAAGGACAAAAGGAAACTTAAAATAGGAAATCAAAGAGCTGTAGGTTTCTTTTTATAAATGCAGATCAGAACTTATGTAAACATCATGGACTGAAGAGGCAGTCTAATTCAGGGCCTGAACAAAAGGACTCCCTTGTCTGCCCTGTCCTCCTAAGGCTCTGCTCCTAATCCTATGCAAAGGACTTGATGGGAAGTTCCCCAGGGAGAACAACCCTGGAGACTTATAGTGAAATGTGCTGCATTGAAAACCTAGTTCTGACTTTTCTTAAAGAACACAAACTTGGGGAAGCTACTTAAACTCTGATTCTTCATTTCAAAACTAGGCCTAAAAACCATTCTCTAAGTGTTTCTGTAGTAGTACATGCATAATAGATCTGCAGGGCCTTATAGCTTACAGCTCTGTGGGGTGGTGGTGGTGGTACATAACTCATTTTAAGAATAGCCTAGGTTGACATTGTGGGCTCTCTCTCTCTCTCTCTCTCTCTCTCTCTCTCTCTCTCTCTCTCTCTCTCTCTGCTCTCCTCTCCTCTCTCTTTCTCTCTCTCCTCATGTTCTCAGTTTCCTCCTGGGATCCTGTCAAACCACCACCAATGATGAACTCCTGTAGAGATTCTACACCTTCAGGAATAAGTGCTGGAAAGCCAGAAGCAGATCTATTATCAAGCTGGTCCCATTTCAGGATCATAATGTGCTCTCTGAGCTAGGGTCAACAAACCTTATCGATTCTGTAAAGCTTCTGATATTCTGCCACAATTTCTGCTTAAGCCCGAAAGTTCTGAGTCTATTTTATTTTTACTATCACCAAAAATTCCAGAGAGAAACAGTACTGAGAATGAGAGCATAATTTGGTGATAATTATACTAAGAATACATCATAACCATGGCATGATGAACTTGGGTAGATACCTGAATTGCAAATCAAAGTTAGGAGAGTATGAGCAACTGAATGGTTCTTAAGCATAATCCCTTCTTATCTGTACTGGTGATAAAATGTTGTTTTCATTGGAGAATTCACTGAGCAAACAATTCAAATACAACTAAAAATGCATATTAATCCATTTGAGAAAGCAGCCTGGAATGCAGATAGCAAGAACCAATGTCAGTTGGTTCTGCAATAAATGGGCTCTTGAACCAGGTCACATAGGAAGCCAAAATTGCAATTAAGAGCACACAGCCATGGAATTTAGGCAACATCTGTGTAAAAAAGGTGAACTTTTATTCCTGTAGTGTTAATAAAAGTCACTTAAAGTCTTTTCTGGATATTTGCTCTTTTCTCACTTAAGTGGCAGTTAATTTCTGACAGATGCTAAGATATAAATTCCTTAAGGTAGAGAGGACACATTTATCTTTGATCCTCCACTTCAAGCACTGTCTGGAGAATAATAAATGGTCCATAAGTAACCTAAGAATGTATGGGGGCAGGAAGTCTAGAAGAACAAATCTTGAAAATCATAGGGAAAAAGGTGGCATGACAAAGAGATTCATTCTTTCTCCAGGGTCCTTTACCTCAAAGAATTCCCAACACTTTAAAGTACATCATCCCCAAGACTTGTGTCTTCAAAAATCTTGCTGGCTAAACTGTTGTATATGATAATCTCTTCCAGGTTAAGGGCCTTTGAAATTAATTAAATAATTATACTTGTAATAAAGTGTCTTCCATGTAAAAAAATGAGTATTATACTTAGGAGTATAGGTTCCATGAATTCACATGGGACAACTGAGAGGGGAGGTGAACCCATAAGTATAAGTTTCCTCATCGGTAAGTCAAGGGGTTAAAAATAGAGAACAATGTTTAAACTTGTGCTGCTGATAAAAATCCCACAGGACATATGAATTCTCAGTTTCCAATACTGCCACCATGTTTGAATTGCATTCATGGACAAGTTGCATTCATGAGATTTTTTTTTTTTTTTTTTTTATCCAACAACCACATAATTGGGTTCTTTAAATTTATTAAAGAATTTTCCACTTGCCTGGCAAAAGTAAGAATTCAATACACATTAGCTTTAGTGATGGTTTGTTGTTTTGTTTTCATTAGTGTTGTATCAACTGTTACTTGCATTGTTATGACAAAAATTATGTGGGATGTATCCAATATAAAACAGCTTTTCCTCTACGTCCATGAAAATTGAAGTCCAGAATCTATAAATGAATCTCTCTCTTTTGGTGAGGAAACCATAGCATCTGCATACACTGACACTTTTTTTTCTGCTCTGTTATTAAAATATGTAGGCATCTTTTGAGAGATATACCAGCTTAAAGTGAACATGTTGGTCTAACAGAGCTGAGATACAGTGTTCTCATTGTATTCGACACAAATGTGTGTATATTTGTGTGCACATGTAAATGTCTTTCTGCAGAAACCCTGCTTTTCTGGGCCTTTTAGTAAAAAGACTAGCCTTTCTTCCCTGATTATACATACTAAGGGAAGCTTCCCATTGATGATTTTGCTTTTGATGCTTCTTCCATTACTTTGGTGGTACTGATGGTGGAATTGGAGGTAGGATTGTATTTTTGTGTGGCAAACATATTTATTCAAATAAAATGCTCAGAGATGTCTGCTTCAAATAATCTTCTGAAATGGAACAGTTCTGATTTGCTTGAAATTAGTCACACCCTATCAAATTCCTCTCCCCACCCCTTTAGATAAACTTGTGAGAAACAAACCCTAATACTGATCATTTATTGCATGCCAAGTCCTGGACATAGTACTTTGCATGCATTGGTCCCCATTTTACAGATGGGGAAACTGATATGCTGAAACATTAAGCCACATACAAAAACTCCCCACTCTTGGAAGTAAGTGATCCAAATTTAGATATTTTTAGTTCAAAGCCTGAGCTTTTCCCACTAGATTGCCCCTCTTTAGCAGCACCTACAAAGGGCTACTTATAACCGATTTCACTTGTAACAAAGCAGAAATTGCATTCTCTGTGTATGGAGCTGTAACACACATGCTGCTTTTGCCTAAAAGCCTCCTTACTCCCTCCTGCCAATCTTTACCTTTTAATCCCTGTTTGAGTCTGCAAAGTAGAGAACTGCAGGCAAATATTTATTCATGAAATGAGCCATTTTTCCCATTTCTAACCCATCCAAAGCTGCTCTAGTTTCTCTTTAAACTTTTGAAAAGCAATTTGCTTCTAGACTGAAAAAAAAAAAAAAAATAGCAGAGAGAAATAAAGAATCTCAGCCCAAAGCCAGAGCCAGAAACAATGGACCAGAAGTAAGTGTCTTTAGGAAGGTAGGCACTGCAATAAATCTCAGATACTGACAACACACATATTAGATATTAAAGAAAAGGCATCATACAGGACATCTGGAATTGGGATAATAGGCTCTCTTTATCCTTTTTGGATAAAGTAGCATGAACAAAGTGAAAGTGTACTTGAGAAATATTTGTAAGGCCCGGTTCCAGACAGAATTAGTCAATGAATTAAACTTCTCCCATTAATTAGTAAAATAAAAACCTTTATTTGCAGAAAAACATAAATTCTTCATAAAGATCAACAGGTACTTTGCATGGGTGCCTACACTTTACCATCAGACATCACTGGTTGACCAAGGCACTTTATCTCACTGGTTCAGGATTAACCTAAACATTCTTACAAACCCAACATTTCTAAGAGCATCTATCAAACAATCAGAATAAAAACGAGGGGAAATATCCCTTTGTGCCAACCCAAATCCCAAACAGAATATAGTGCAATGGATGACTCTGATTTTGCTTGTACTTTTGTTTTTATTTTATCCTCAGGTTCTAATCAATAAATACTTCCATGACTTAAGAAATGCTTTTGAACCATCAACAAAGAGATGATACTCAGCCACGAATGTACACCCCAAATATTTATTCAACATCCAATTTCTGACAGATACTGTGATACCAGCTGGACAAACAGGTGAATTTTGCCTAGTCTAACTTCGGGGTAGAGTAATTGACTCTACTGGTCGCCGACCTTGTTGAAATTCTAGCATATAGAAATGTGATTTCTTCTTTTAAAAATTAAAAGAATTTTACTTTGATTGCTACATAGGATCTATTCCAATCAGAGACCATCAGAAAACCAGGAAATGAAAAGTAGGAGAAAGGAGAGGATCAGGAGGCAGCAGAAGGCAATCGGGGTTCCATAAGGAGGCACCGCATCACTCAGGAAGTGGAGGAAAGCACACTCATGACTCTACCTGGAAGGCAGTAGCAGGGATATATGTCCAGAAGGGCACACATGTACTCTGGCATGAGCATTTCATGCAGGGAACCAAGGAGGTGTCTCTGGGGCTGGTGAGGTAATGAGTCAATTCCACTATCACAAATTCAGAGATTCAGAATATGGTACTTGAAACGAAAACTCAACATTCCCGTGTCAAAATGCAGTACCACCTAAACGGTGAAGAACAGTCTTTCTGCCTTTGCACCTTGTTCTGTAGTTTACCCAATAACTCTGGACTAATCAGCTCTGTTCACCTGATTGTCCTCATGAGCATAACTGATGTATTTTCTGAATACCATAGTAATGCTCCTCTTTAGTTGGTAGAATGATGGGAGAATTCATAAACCCTTAAAACTGGGGTTCTCGATTTACAACCCAAGCCAATAATGGTCAATCCTACTTTGTGAATAAAGATTTATTGGAACTCATCTACTCCCATTCATTCATATTTCTTTCGTTTACCTCTGAGTTGAACAGCTACAACACTGTGTACAGTACCCATAGATCCAATTACAGTTACCATCTAAATGATCCTAGATTTTGTCAATTCCAAGAATCCTGGTTTAGAACATTATCTGGTGCAAGGTTAGCATTATGAAAGCTTTTTTGTTAAAATAGAATGTCAGATATTTATTATACAGTGCAGACCTATTCTTCATTCAGATGTAAAATATGTAAGAACAACAACAACAAATATATGTATATATATTTGGGAAGCTCTGGATTTGAAGCCACTTTCTACAATTTATCAATTAAGTGACCTTGAACAAATTACCTCATTTCTCTGTTGCTCTGTTCCTCAACTATACAGTAAGTAGGGTTAACTGTATTAGCTCTTCCAAAAATTAAGGGAAATGATATTTTTAAAGGATTTAGAAGACCTCCAGGTCCACGTAGAGAGTTTAGAAGGGGTCAGCTTAGCTGTAATATCTCGTGCCTTTGGCAACAGAACCAATAAGATCTGAAGTCATTTAAAATCACTGTACAACCTCACAGTGAATCTGGACAGCCTGAAGTTTCTCTAATAATGAATACAATTGGTAATCAATACTACTGCATCCATTACGGTTATTTTAACATATAACAATTATCAATGATATTCTCTTTATTAATGAAGTTGGTCTGATCATATTCTTGTAATCATAACAAATGTATTGTCTGGCTGTTTTCAATCTATATTTCTCAATATATATTTCTTAGTTCCATGGGCTACTCTTTGGGCTACTGGTAGAAATCTAAAGTTGAATATAGATTTCTACATTCACTATCTATGAGTTGATCTAGAGAAAGGCCTCCAGAACACTGCAGAGAATTAATCTCTCTCTAAATGTAATAGAAACACAGAATAATTCATTCATTCTTCATGACAAGTAAAGGACAACAAGCCAGCATTCAAAATTCATATTTTCTGAGCTGAATCTTGAAAAGTATGTTTGGTTACATGTGTTTGTATGTGTTGGGACAGAAATGAAAATGAGAAAAAAATTTGTAGCACACGTGAAATTTTATAGCACATGAAGAATGTCAGATGAACAGTAATTCCCTGCGCATCCAGGAATTGGGAAGTAATGTTTTAAATTAAGAAGCTCAGATTATAATTTGGAGTTAGAAAACTATTAAGGTATTTTTAGTTAACAAGAACATAAAAATTCTTTGTAAATTCCTCCTTTTCTTCTTCCTTCTCTCTCTCCTCCCTCACTCAATCACTGACTGTTAATCCCTCATTAACATATCCATGACATACTTATCATTTCTTTGTAGTGAGGACAATTTTTAAAATCCTCTCTTTTAAAAGGGAGAGAATAGATATTGGTCAATCTGTACCAACACACAATAAATGAAGAGGAGTAAATTCTGGTTTTCTATTGTACCTATATTAGTTAAGAATAATATGTTGCATATTTTAAAATATTTAAATCATATTTATAAGGCAATTTATATGCTGTCATAATCATGTTTCTTATGTTTTTTATGTTCATTTTCATTGGGAAATAAATTTTATACATGTAAATATACAGAAAACAAATGTGAAGTTAAAGAATAATCTATAAGGAGCATTCATGGATTAATCAGTCAGATAAAAAATAAAACAAATCTGTTATTTGAAATCTCGAATACAATTCTATACTATAGAATCTTAGTCTCTCACTAGTAAAGGTAACCCACACCCTCAATTTTGCATTTAAAAATGCCTATGCTTTCTTTCTTTAGAGTTCAACTTCATATATACTTTAGTAAACCGCTTTCTGTTCAACTCTATTTTTGAGATTTGTTCTTGCTGATACTTAAAAGTTATGGCTTTATCATTTTATCCAAATTTTGGTAAGATAAAACCAGATCTATCTATTCTACATTAGATGGAATTTTGGATTATTTATAGGCTTTTGGTTTTTGAAACCATTATGAACAATGTTGACTAGTATCTTTTACTTGAACTCTAGGACCTAAATCTAAGTTCCTAGAGCATTTAACTCAGAAGGAAATTGCTGGGTGATAGATACACTCCGTCTTTCCATTTTACTATCTTCCAAGATAATGGAAGTTGTCTTACAGAATGAGTTTGCACACACTGAACAAGTATAAGAATTCACTTTGCTGTACATTCTCATCACTGCATATTGTCCAACTTTTAATTTTTACAATTTATTGAGTACAAAATACTACTCGACTTCAATTTTAATTTGTATAGTCTCTTAGTCGATTAGGTTGCTAAAAACAAAATACCATAGATAGGATAGTTTAAGCAACAGATATTTATTTCATACAATACTGGAGGCTGGGAAGTCCAGATCGGCCCAGCATGGTGAGGGCTCTCTCTGGCTTGCAGACCATGTTCATCTTACCATGTCTCCACATGGCAGAGAGGAAGCTCTTGGGTCTCCTCTTCTTTTGATAAGGTCATTAATCCCATCATACATGCTCCACTATCATGATCTCATCCGAATGAGATCATCTGCCAAAGGCCCCACCTATTCATAGCATCACATTGAGGGCTGGGACTTCAACATAAGACTTTGTAAGGGTACCAACCATCTATTCCACAACACATAATAATTAGGGAGTATTTTTCATATTTGTAAGAGTACTACAATGTTTCCTTCTACTAATCTTTTGATTATTTTTGCCCTTTACTTATTAATTTCAACTGTTTTTATGTACTCTAGTGAAAATTCTTTGTCAGTTCTATGTGGCAAAGATCTATTCTTTTTTTCATTCATGATCTTTATCTTATCATGACTTTGGATGAATCAAAGTTCTTAAATTTAATGGAGTAAAAATTATTCATTTTTCCCTGTAAGTTTTACATTGTTTGTTGCTTAACAATTGCTCCCCTAGCAAAAGTACATAAAGAGATTTTTTACAAATGCCTTTTAAAGATGTATACCTTTTATGCTTCAGGCCTTTATTCATCTGAAGTTGATTTTTTTGTGTTATGGTGTGAAATAGGAATTACTTTTTCCACATGGATGACAAATTGTCCATGAGCTATTTATCAATTAGTCTTTCCTTACTGACTTATAGTCCTATGGTTGCCATGTGAAATTTCTGGGTACACATGGTCTCTTCAATCCAAGTTTATTGTTTACTTGGTTACTATGATGTACATTCCCTTTACAATAAATATTGATACATGTTAGGGTAAGCCCTCACATCTTGTTTAACCTCTTCAAGAATGAGTCTTTTTTTCAAATGTGAAAACTCTGCTGTATTCCCTCTGAAAGGCAAGACTGCAGTCCCTTTACAAGAATAATCTGAAATACTACTTGGGAGTGAAATAGCTCTAACAAAGCTAAGAGACATTCTAGACTTACACTGATCAATTCTGTGACCATTGGCCACATATTTCCAAATTTATATAAATTAAAATTAAGATACAATTGAACATTCAATTACTCATGCACATGTTCTACATTTTAAATATTCAGTAGATACAAGTGACTATTCACTACCATTTTGAAAAGCATGTGTATAGAACAGCATGTGTATAAAGAACATCACAGAATGTTCCACTGGATGGTTCGGATTTAGACCCTTGAAGTAGAACCATCAAAGGAAGTTGGTTTATTTCCTTTAGGAGAAAATATTAAGGCAATAAATACAAGAAAGATTTTCTGACTTTCAGTGAGTTTTCTCATCTTTTGCATTATCTGATGTTTGAATGTCTTAAAAATCTCCACATGTAACATCTATTCAATGTATAGCAACTACCTCATCTCAATAATGAAGAGCTAAATAATAAAGAAGTATAATAGACCTTTTATATCTGTGGGTTCCACATACATAGATTAAACCAACCACAGAAAATATTCATTTAAAATACTGCATTTGTGAAGAACATGAGGAGACTGTTTTCTTGCCATCATTCCCTAAACACATCAGGATAGTAACTACTTAGAATTTATTTTATGATATGTATTAATTACAAGCAATTTAGAGATCATTGAAGGTAAATGGAAGGATGTACATAGATTATATGGAAATACTGCACTATATTATAAGAGGGACTTGAGTTCATCTACAGATTTTGGTATCTGCAGGATTTCCTGAACCAAATCTTCAGGATACTGAGGAATGACTATATTGAACAGAAAACCCACAGCAACATCATGAGTAGGTGTTATGATTTAAATGTGACACGTCCCCCAAAAGTTCATGTATAAGATAATGCAAGAAGGTTTAGAGGTGAAAGAATTGTGTTATGAGATCATTAACATAATCAATGTGTTAATCCCCTGATAAGGATTAACTAAGTGGTAACTCTAGACAGGTAGGGTTTGGATGGAGGAAGTGGGTTATTGGGGGCTTGCCTTTGGGTTATGTATTTTATCCATGGTGAGTGGAGTCTATCTTTCTCTTCCCAGACACAATGCCCTGAGCCACTTTCTTCCACAACACTCTTTTACCATGATGTTCTGCCTTGCCTCAGGCCCTGAGGAATTGAGTCAGCCGTCTATGAACTGACACCTCTACAACCATGAGCCCCCAAATAAACCTTTCCTTCTTAAAGTTGTTCTTATCAGGTCTTTGGGTCTCAGCAATGAAAAAAAGATGACTAACTCAGTATGTTAAAACTATCCAATTATCTCATCCTTATTTGCTTTTTTGATATTTGAATCCACTGAGCAACTTCCAGGTAAGTGATCTCCAATTGTATTTGACTGATGGTTAAAAACCAACTCCATAACTTTTTACTCTCTCCATTCACCTTGAAACAGGTGTACTTGCCCATTATGTGCATACAGTAGATTAAAAACAAAGAAAATGTGCTTTAGGGATTTGATGCAAGTGTGGACTGAGCCATCTCTGAGATTATGAGAATAGAATCTGAGTAAGAACTCGAGATGTGTCCAACCTGAGTCATCAGAGCAACAGGGTCTGGAGGTGATTATGTAGAGCAGAGGTGGTATATTATATGGGTCCAGGCAGGTTAGAAGGTCAGGACTGATAATGTGGGGAATCCTCTAGCTTAATCAAGGATTCTCTGAGCCAGGGGTTGTGAAACAGCTTTCAAGCACACTTTGAGTGCTTTTGCCTGGGAAGGCCATTTACTTTTTCAAAGATCAAGAAGAAGCATTAAGATATGGAATATTGGCCTGGCAGGGTGGTTCATGCCTGTAATTCAAAAGGCTCCGGAGACTGAGTCAAGTCAGAAGGCTCAAGATCAGCCTCAACAATTTAGCAAGGCTCTAAGCAACTCAGTGAGACCTTGTCTCAAAATAAAAAGTAAAATGGCGTGGGGATGTTGCTCAGTGATTATAGCTGGTAGCAAGAAAATTAATTATTTTTTTAAAGATACTGAATATTGTAAACTTGTCTTCAGCATTTTCATGTGATCTTTTAACTCCTCTGTGACTGACTCTTCAGATCTATTTCTCGGGTGGGCTGGCAGAACTGTATTATTAACTACCATAATTTAAAAATGAGAAATAATGACCTAAGTTTGGACTTTCAAACAACTATCTCTTCCAACTCCTAGGAAATCAAATACAAATATGTTACAAAAGAGGAAGAAGGTGTTTTCAGTGTATTAATCTACTTTCTGATGCTAATTCATCAGAGTAAGTTTAAAGAAGAAAGCTTAAAAGGTTGAAAATGCCTGGGCTTTCACCATGGGGCACATAATTTGGAGACAGCATTGTTACTTATTCTTTAAAATATCCTTTAGAGATAAGCATTTGAACTTCCACTTGGTTGGGAAGAAAACTGAAGCTTAAATTGCAAACAGGGGAGCTGAAATTTAAATGTATCTCTGTTTGATTCCAGTCTTTTACTTCTCTTATTACACTATGATGTCAAAAACATGATTTTTCCAGAACTCAGATTATAGTAAAAACAGTCTCTGAAAGTTATTCATCCATACAGTTTTGTTTGGATGTTAACACTAACAGTAATAGTCAGCATTTGCTAAGTGTTGACTGTGTTTCAGGCACTTGATACGAATTGCTTCATTTAATTTTCTCAATAACCCTATGAGGTATATAATATCATTTTCATAATTTTCCAAATAGGAAAAGTCTGGGTTAGTAAATTTCCTAAGTTTATATTGTCAGTAAATGACCCAAACCTCTATGGCTTCATAGAATTAAGAAACCAGGCTGTGATCAATTTACATTTATTCTCAGAGAACAAGACTGTTCATTTAGCAAAATGGTCCTGTTATTTCAACACTCAGAATAGTCAGGACATTGCCATTTTCTGTCCTTCATCGATCTGCATTTTTGTACTGTAGAATATTATTTTTTAAAGCCAAAGGTAAACTTAAAGATAGGTTGTATTTTATTTTATTTTCAAGAGGGTAGGTACTAGGGATTGAACTCTGGGGCAGTCAACCACTGATCCACAACCCCAGTCCTATTTTATATTTTATTTAGAGACAGGCCTCACTGAGTTGTTTAGTACCTTGCTTTTGCTAAGGCTGGCTTTGAACTCTTGATCCTCCTGCCTCAGCCTCCGGAGCCTCTGAGATTGTAGGCATGCACCGCCATGCCCAGCGATGGAATATTTTAACAAAATAAATTATTACTCAAGAAAAGCAAAGTACCCTCCATATGCAAAGATCTGTCCTAAACTTTTAACCCTGCGTTCCTACAAAAAAAGTGATCATCTAAGGTAAGAAAGAGCTGAGCCATAGTCAGGGTGAGAATTGGTATGCAAGTCAGCTATTCACCTAGTGGCATATACAAAATACAACTTTCTATCCTTGATTAAACAGGTGCTCTTTAAACCAAGCCCTGCATTTTAATTGTAAGCATTTTTGTAGTAACAGTATAAAAGCCATCCCTGATAGCATGCAGCAGTTGGTCCCAATGCCAGCCTTTTCCCAGGGGCAGTCTTCATGAGTTATAAATACCAAAACAACAACAACACAAACCAAAACAAACAGAACTGGGCGTGTTGACGAGGCAGTATCCTCTACTAAATAATCATGAAAAAAGAGAATTACAGGTAAAAACAAGTTTATTATAACACAGTTGGACGGCAAGTTTTTAAAATGATTTTTTTGTTGTTGTTGTTATTAATCCAAGTAAAATGTAAAGGCTGCTGGCCAACTATTTGCTGGTAATTTTTTAACTCTGTGGCTCAAACTCCTTTCAATTGTGAAATGATATCCAGGAAATCCCAATCTTAGGCTAAGTGGGGACATAAAGAAAACTGCTGAGGTTAGTAATATTCACACACAAGAGATCATTACATCAATATAATTTCATTCCAAGACGAACTAGCTTTTTTGGCAAGAAATAGAATGAAAGGGTCGAGGTACAGATAAGACTTGGAGAGAGCTAGCAATTTTTCTTTGGTCTGTATTTGGGCTCAGAGACAGAAAATTCCTTTGATTATGTGAGACTTGTAAGGAACTGGGGACTTCTGCCACCCTTGGGAAGGAACTGGCTTAGAGACTAGTTCTAACATCTAAAATCAGACGGAGAAAGATAAAAAAGGTGGCAGAAAAATAAAAGGGATGCAGAAACTATTATTTCACACATCTGTGTCTTTAGCAAGCATGGTTATGTGCTCCTGATCCATTGTTATTTTTAGATGAAAAGGATGATTCAAAATATTCCAGATAAATCGATATCATGATTGATTAAAATGAGTTTTCCCACACATGGAGGATTATTAGTGGCAAAGTGCTGATATTCGAGTTTGGGCAGTCATCTTTGATGGAATTATGGACTCCCAAGGTGTGAGGTTGTACTGAGATTCACTGTAACTGCAACTTGTTGCCCTAGAGAAAGCAGAACATCTAGGCCCTGGGAGAGCAATATACACGTTCAGAGATAAAACCAGTGTGCAGCTCTATCTCAAATCTCATGGAACATTTTTTTTCCCAGGTATTTGCTTATGTAGCCAGAGCCACAGTTCCTGTAGCTGCAAATCAGTAGTGTGCTCAGACTGCTGTCCTTAGCTCCTATGATTGATCAGGGAGGCGATGAAATAAATTAACTGTACTGAATTGCATTAGAGCCCAGGGAATGAAAAACATGTGCTTGTTTCTATTCTTTCTTTTGTGTTCTGTTTCAACAAATAAGCATTCTATAAACATTAATTAAGCCCTTTCTCTAACCACTGAGATTGTGCTAAGGGTACAATTTTATTTGCTATCTGTGTTAAAAGTTAGGATTCTAAGATATTATAGGGTCTGTCCAAGGCAATGAATTTTATCTTTGAGAGAAATCAGAATGCAGGCTTCTACCTTTTCTTTTAATACACTTCCAAAAATAAGTGTTACATGTAAGTTAGGACCCAGCTATGTCTCCAGAGATGGACAAGATTAGATCTATTCAGTGTCTCTCCATTTACTGGATTTTTAACCATGAGTGGTGCATACAAACGCTTTAAATTAAAAGATTAACTGAAAGGTACTATTATTTCTCCTATTTTATAGATAGGGAAACAAAGAATTGATGGGTAATATAGTATGTAGCATAGTGCAATAGTAATTGTTAGGTTCTTAACAAATTGATATTGTCATTAGCTAGTATACCAGATTAGGAAAAGGGCCAATAAACCAGGTTATATTACTTGCTAACAATTATTCTTTTTACCAATTTACCTATTGGTTTGCATCCTTTATGATCTTTTAACAGGCCCTAATATTTGTTACCTCAAATTCTCTTATCTTCCTTAAAAACCAGAAGGTATTCCCATTTTATAGGTAAAAATAGCTGATAGCATCAGTCAAAGAATGTGTATTAGTTGAAGACTCCTAGAGATAGGATGTGACTTCTCACCTCTGTGACTCTAGGGTCTTTACTGGCAATAGTCAGATATAAATCCTACATGTGCACCCTAAACCATCTTGATAAGTTTAGGAATCCAATTTTCTCCAAACTGCCAGAGTTAGCATCTCAAAGTCA
This sequence comes from Sciurus vulgaris, assembly GCF_902686455.1. NCBI lineage: Eukaryota > Metazoa > Chordata > Mammalia > Rodentia > Sciuridae > Sciurus > Sciurus vulgaris. Next base: position 23,357,799 of record NC_136478.1, on the reverse strand, counting down.
TTTTGGGTAAGCAGGGGCGGAAGGGAAGGAAACTCACATCTATTAAGGTGCTACCATCTGCCAGGCAGAGCGCAAGGCACTTTGGCGTGCTCCGTCTGTAGTACAGATTTTTCTTTCTGTAAACTTCTGCTCTCATTTCCCCACAGAATCCAAAGGTAGCAGGAAGGTAAGTGATCATAACCTTCTCGTTGCTCTTTACACTTCATGCAAATGCATAAAAGAGTCGGCTTAGGCGAGCAATCACTTGACTTAAATTCCGCAGCTTACAAAATGCGTGCACATATTTCACATTACATGGTACTTAAAACAACATTTGGAGGCAGATGGAGGATATATTGTCATCTGTTCTACAGGTGAGGAAAATAAGGTTTCCGAGAGAATTAGAGTATTATCTAAAACAACACAAGTTAGAAACAAAGGTCATGCTGGAGCCCCTTCGCCCACATGAGTCAGGAAACTTGGGAGCCATTCAAGATGGTGCTCCATCACTCTGACTTTCTCCTTTATGTCTCTCGCCCATTACTCATATCTATAAGTATTGAGCTTAGCAACTCTCTTTTGTAGATGAAATTGGGGCTATAAAATACCACCTCTCTCCAGCCCATCCAGAGAGATTTGGAGAAAAGGTGGCAATGATGTAATTTGATTCCAAAAACCATCCATCCCAAAACTGAGGTACTGCTTTGGAGAAACATGCTGTCCTCAGGGACAGTAGGGCACCTAATGCTTTGGGTGTTTTTGCCTGTGGGCCAAGCAATGCATTGAAAGTATCCCTACAATTGCATGCTTTCAGTAAAGTATATACTAAGCCTCTCTCTGTGTGTAGGCATGTTGTGTGCTCTTTACAGGAAATGAAATAAAAGGGAATATATCCCATTTTTGAATATATACAAAGACTAGGAAGAAAAATGCCTCTGATATGTAGAGAATAAAAATTCAACAGCAGCAAGGAACCAGAGTTCTGGGATTCATTCATTGAACAATACATACTAAATACCTACCTAGGAGGTGCTATGGACATAGCAGTGAATAAGAAAACTAAATTCCCTGTCTTTGCTTAGCTTACCTTCTGGTGTCAAATACACACTTTTAAAATGTGCATATACTATGTTTGAAGATACATTTTTCTATGGACAAAGCAACTCCAGAAAACATCTCAGATGTGTAATTCTTTTAGATCACTTTCCTTCTGTGTATCCTCTCCACCATATTTCTACCTTTAGTCATTACTCAAGGAGGTAGCTAAGAGACACCTGCTCTTCCTCTCGTAGCCTTTCCTCCTGAAATCCATTTCTTACATTTATAATATTAAACTTTTTATTCTTAAATTATTTATAATAGTCATAGGAGGAGGAGTAATAGGAGCAGTAAATATGCACAAGAAAAAAATAAAATATGTGCATGTAAAATAATAAAAAAGCAAGAGGCATACAAAGCAAAAAAATGTCCTTCTCAATGCAAATCGCTGCCCTCCAGTTTTTCTATTCTGGGAAACTACTGTCATCCAGTTCTATTTTATGAGTGTCTGTACATGTACATGTTTCCATACCCCAAGAAATAGTCTATGTACACACAAGTATGCACGAGTATACTACTCCTCTCCTTCTTTAACACAAATGAAATAATTCCATAAATACTCTGCTATATCTTGCTTTGGAGACCAGTCCATAACATATGTAGCACTGACTCTGCTTTTTCACAGCTTCATGGTGTTCCACAAAAAGAATGTATCATAATTAATCATAAAAGAGATCTAATTTTGTTACTCCTTAGTTAAAACCTTCAAAGTCAGACTCTTCCCTACCATCACATACATAACAAAGTGAAACCCCCCAAAATACCAGGTAAAACATCTCTTGACTGGGAAGTAGGTAGGAATGAAATTACAAGGAAAGCATATGCTTCTGTGGTTTCCATGTTCTGCTTTTTATAAACTCTTTGCTATTTTTACTTTGCACTCTCATTCTAATACTAATCACTCCCATTTATTATATTGCCCCCCAGTGCAATAAATCCTACATGTCAGTCAGAATTCATTTTAGTTTCTTCTTCCAAGCAGCCTACCTTGCCTGCAGGTCTCAGGTGCAAAAAGCATCATAAACTGATCCCACATGTGTTCGCAGTGACCACTATTACCATCCTACTGTTCAGTGCTCCATACTGAGATTGAAGATTTCCTGGACTGTCTCTCAAATCGACTATAAGTTTCCTTAACTACAAGGACTGTACCTTATTAATCTCTGAATCAAAAAAGAATAGCAGACCATCTACCTGCTACAGGCCAAGGAAAGTTTGTTGAATGACTGATGGAAGATAAAAAGCTTTATGACCCCAGGGCAATGGTCTCTCCACTGTAGACAAGACACCCACATGAATCTTTCTTGAGGGATCTGTTTGAGCACTGATAGGAAGAGTGTGGTCTCCAGACACACATCATCAGCATCATGTGAACACCTGCCAGAAGTAAGAAATCAGAAAGTGAGAGCAGGGACTCTGTGCTTCAACCAGCCTTCCTTGTGACTCTGGTGCAGACTGAACTTTAGGATCACTGCAGGGGCATTTTCTCAGTTCTTGTTTTTCCATTCCCTGTCAACAATTTTGCTCCTTGCATTAGAATTATCTGGTGGGAAAAGCAGCAACATACCCCACCCCTGCTTCTATTTCCTTCTACAATCACACTCAGGTGTCTCTACAATAGTTTTGGCAAATGTATCTATCTGAAGGTTAACTTGAGCTCTCAAGGAGGTAAAAAAAAATGAACCAAGTTTCAAACAAGTTGATTATATATGTGAAATCATGCTAGCTCCCCTCATTCCTGGTCAAGGTAGCCAGGGTAAAGTTTTATTAAGAAAGGAAGAGGCCTCCTGTACATATAAAAACCCCATTCTGTCCTGTGAGACATGGAAAACATTTCTTGTGACAGAAGATGATAAAAAATATCCCAACACTGAACCTACCTAAAGCGGTAATAAAGAAGAAAAGAAAACAACACAAAACAAATTGCTTAGAAGCTATTGAAAGTAATACCTGTTTTCCACAAAAGATCGTCTAATCTTCATATTCCAAGGGCATAGAAAGGCTTGCTCTGGGAACAGGTGTTTATCTTTTGACATGTGTCATTCTTTACTCAGATGAATGGGATCGGAACATTTTATTACGCAGACAGGGTGAATGAAGACATATATAATAATACATTTTCTTATTATTGTTCCACCAAATTGATAAGTATCTTTTAAAAACTAGAGGGAAACTTGCTTTCAACCTCACCATCTCTCATCTCACCTGCCCAGCTCAGTAGATATCATCCATTCGCCCTTGGCCTTCTTACCAACTTAGCCTCCAACAAGAATTTATGAAATCTTCAGATGGCTCAGAATGATCCTAATTTTATGTGAAAATTTCCTGTGTTTTTAAATCATGCTGAAAAGACAGTCCGACTAGGCAGCTTTAAAGACATATGTCTCCTTCGCCTCAAGACAAAGAAGAATAAACCTAATCCATCCTTGCAGATAAATTCATCAAAACTCAAGGCCTGTGGAAATGTTTACTCGTGCCTTTTCTATTTATTCCCTTAGAATATCTGAGCTAGAAGAGACCTGACAGATCATCCAACCCAATCCCCCGGCAGCAGAAATAAAAATAACAACACTGGGGCTGAGGTTGAACCTGGGATGGAAGGATCACGTGAGTCTTCTAAAGAACAGCACGGTCCTCTAGCGGCCACTGCAGGCAGCCGCAAGCACTGCATACAAGGGCAAATCCTACTTTCCTTGAAGAATGCACTCAAGGATTCTTTCCAAGCTCCATACAGGTGAACAAACACATGTGCTGTCGTTTTTAAAGAGTGTTAGTAGAAGGGCACAGATGCACACGTCTACAGTCTCAGTGGTTCACAGAGCTGAGGCAAGAGGATCTCAAGTTCAAAGCCAGCCTTAAGGAGGCCCTAACCAACTTAGATCCTCTCTCAAAATAAAAAAAATAAAAATGGTTGGGGATGTGGCTCAGGGGTTATGCTACCCTGAGTTCAATCCCCACTACCCCAACAACAACAACAAAATACATAGTAGTATATTCCTAGGTGACTTAAGAATGCTAAATTGCAATAAATTTTCCTTGGGAATATACAAAGTCATAGAGTATTACTATTTTCTGAAGCTGAGACAACTTTTCATTCTGAAGTGTGAAGGTATTCCACAAATAAGACAGTCACCAAGAAGCAGGCAAATCTTTACACACTCCCATGACTTCATGGCAATTTAATTGGTGAAATAATTTTAAAAAACAAATTGAACTGAAACATAGTAATGAGGGTAGTTTACTATATCCCTGGTAAGGTCCACAATTTTAAACATCTTGAAATACCATGTAGTTTGACCTTCACTTTGATTTCATTCACATATAAGGTTAAGACTTTTTAAACAAATATTTCATGACCACAGCTTTGAGTATTTTTTAAAGAATAATCTCCTTTTCTAGGGTTTTTGTTCTTAAAATGCAGTTTTTATTTTAAAAGATCACAATTCTAATGTTTAATCTCACCCATCACAACCTGGAGTCTCTTGGAGACCACTTTGTTGATAGATCAATCATTTTTACATTATTCCATATTCCTGCCTTGTAATAAAGTATCTTCAGTAAAATTAAGGCATCCCATTGGAAAGAAAATATGATGCATATTTCTTTGAGGCCCTGTCTGTATATGTCATGTATGCTATCAAAATGATTGATTAGGTGCCCCTTAAAACAGTTGCTTATCTAAACACTTAAAGTCTATGCACTGACCTTTATAAACCCACAGTTACTGCTGTTCCCTGCAATAGTTTTCTCCATCCAGAAAACAGGTGTCAAATGATCACTGGCTTTCTTAGAGCAGAATGCCAGGTAATAAATATAAAAGAGTCAGTTGTGCTGGCCCATGCCTGTAATCCCAGTAACTTGAGAGGTTGAGCCAGGAGGATCACAAGTCCAAGGTTAGCCTCAACAACTTAGCAAGGACCTAAGCAAATTAGTGAGAACTTGTCTCAAAATAAAAAGATAAATAAATAAAAATGTAAAAATGGCTGAAGATGTGGCTCAATTGTAAAGTGCCCCTGAGTTAAATCCCCAGTACTAATAAAATAAATAAATAAAGTGTGAGGGGACTTTAAAAAAAAATCACCAGTTGATGCTGAAACTGTTGGATGAAAATCTGCTGAGGAATAAAATTGGCATGTAGTATCTCCACAAAACAAAATATAATCATTTTACAGAGGAAATATTTGACAGCGCCATCTTAACTAGCATGTTAGCAACATCATATTGAAACAAAGTGACGTCATCCACCTTGTGATATGATACAGTGAGATATCATATCATGTGATGTGATACAACTTCGCTTCCAAAGACATTTCTGCCAAAACTGAACACGTATGTACCCACAAAGGAAAAACAAGATGCAAAAAATGAAGTACATTCTACAAAATAACTGACCTGTCAAATTCAAAAATATCAATTTCAAGAAAACCTGAGAAATTATTCTAACCAAAAGAAATTAAAAAGACACATTAAAAATGCAGTATGCCATCTTGACCTGTATCCCAAAAAATATAGTGTCTGTAAACAGCAATGTTAGGACAGCTGACAAAATTTCATATGTATTATGGACAGAATAATAATATTGTGCCACTGTTAAATTTCATGATATTGGTAATTATCCTGCAGTTAGGAAATAAATTGAAGTATTTTGTGGACAAACAAAATGTTCTCAACTTGCTTACAAATGATCAAAGAGAAAAATATAATATTCATAGGTAGACAGCTAATGATAAAAGAAATTAAAATATATGATATTTCAGGAGATACTTGTATTACTTTTGCAAGAATTCTGAAAGTTTGAAATTATGTTAAAACAAGTATCCTTCTATGATAAATAACAATTAAAGTGGTTTATCAGATTTTTACAGGTTAGATGCCATTTTTCCCATTTGATATATGCATAAACTGAGATTTAAAGAGATTATAATTCTTGCACGAGGGCACTTGTTAGTTGGTGTCACAATCAAATTTTAACCCAGATATCTTTGTATCAGAGACTTCCCAATCTACCATCTCTCTTAAACCAGGTCATTTTGTTTGTAAATACAATGGAATGTGTCATGGACTTCAAGGTAGCGCTTTCTTTTTTTTTTCTATATAATATGCCAAAACTCTTAACCTTGTAAGTAAATGAAGGTTGGCTGTCATCTGTTTGGTGTTAGTGAGAAAGCTGGTTAGTGACTTGGACTTAGCTCATGAAACAAAGGACCTCTACAAAGAAACTATCTGTCACTTGGAAAAGATACAGAAGTCCCCCTCTTAGCTTAAGGGAATATATTCCAATGGATGCCTGAAACCACAGATGGTACCAAACCATATGCATACTAGGATTTCTTTTTTTAAAATTTCTTTTTCTCTTTTCTTATCTTTAATTTTCATTTTTATTTATTTGTACACACGCAGTGTCTCATGAATGCAAGGCAAGCGTTCTTACCACTGAACTACAACCCCAGCCCAAGGAGTTCTTATACATACAAACATGGTGTGTCAAAATGGGATGCCTGAGATTTTCATCTCACTACTCAAAATGATACACAATTTTAAACTCACAAATTGCTCATTTATAGAATTTCTGACAGGTAACTATAACTGCAGAAAGTAAAACCATAGCTAAGAGGAGACTACTATTCTCAGTCTCTACCTCTTCCAGTCATCTACTTGAGTTTAGGAATGAAACTGAGTTGTTGAAACTAAGAGTCCGGTACAGACAACTTTAGTTAAGTTCAAGAATTTCATTAGCAAACAGGACCAGCCATGGAAGACCAACAATTCCAATGATTAGTGGTACTTTTACATTATCTGATTATCAACAACAATCAGTAGTGTAAGGGTAATAAAAAGAAGCTATCATTTACTGAGTGAAATATATGAAAGACACTACTATGAAGTATGGAAAGTATATGAAGCTACTGCTATGTACTTGTCATCTGTAAATATTCTCTCATTTAACCCCAAATTTAAAATGAACAAAATCTTAACAAATGACAAAACTAACCTCAGGCACATTGAACTAACTTGTTTAAGGTAACGTAAATCTGGGCCTGAAGCACACAGCATCACTGATATTGTCAGAGTGTCACAGTCTAGTGGTCTAGAACTACTAAAAAGGAAGATGAAAATCTGGAAGAAGAAACTCTTAGATTAAAAGGACCCTGAAATCATCATGAAAGTTGTAGACAACTTTTACAGATACAGCATCATGATGGAAGCAAGGATTTGGAGCCAGATAAATGGATGCAGGAGATCTACAGATATGGGTTTGTCTCTGCTACATGGAATGTTTACCTAGCTTCTTGAGATGTGCTGACTTCTCATTATGCATATGAGATGGTAATATATAACTTTTGGGTTTACTAGAAAAATTAAATGATAGACTGGACACAATGTGCTGGGTAATGATTATGATTTTAAAGGACCCTGAGAAAGACCATCCATGTGCATATAGCTTTCCCAATGTTTCTCGTGTCCATACTGTGTTCACGAGGTCACTTAAGGACATAAGTTAAACATTCTTTCAGATTAAAAAAAAAAAAAAAAGTCATATGAATCCCCTTCGTATCTTGGAAACACATGGCTTAAGATAGCTTATGCTATAACTTTTCTGAGTAGACTGTTTTTCGAAATGCTGTGAAATTAGCTAGAAGAAAAGAGAACATACATTCATTTAGCACCTACCAGTAGGAGGTAGTTTTATAAGTTTGGACAAAAATGTTTTACAGATATGTCAACTAATAATCACTGTGTGCCCACAATCTGCCAAAAGTTGAATGGAAAGCAATTATGAAGGCATCATGGTATAAAGAAAAGATAACGCATTTGGCTGAAATTTTATTTGAACTTCATCACTTCTTCAAGCTCAGTCTCTTAATATAGATGCTGAGAAAATTTTTCCATATTATTTTCCTAAGGAGTATCTGTAGACACAAATTCAGGGATTTTAGTGGGGCTACTAGAAGCAGTAGCCACAGTTGTAGTACTACAAGTAGCTATAGTAACAGTTACTCATGAGTCAATTAAACAATACATGGCACTAATTTGCACTATTCTAAATGGCATCTATCTTTCTACCAACTCATTTCAACAACCCTGAAAATTTCAATTACTTCCCCAGGTCACATAATGGTAACTACTCCTCACTGGTTCTAGGAAAGAATTTTGGACTCATCTGCAGAGGTTAAAAAAACAGATTTCATAGGTATGTCCAGTTTTTAAATTCAGAAAAAAATGATTTTGATGATTTCCAGTTGGACTGGAAGGACAGAATTGGACTACTTACATTTGTGAAAACTGATTCTCATAGTGACCTACCCTCACCCCTTTTTAAGAGGTACAGTTCTTCCAATAGCAGCTCATTCAAGATGAATTTGTCACTTCATCTCATACACTTGGGATTTCTGGGTTGGAATGGAGAGATGGATATTAGGAGTGCTGTGAGTAATTGCAACCTGGAATTTCAGATAATCCAATGGGAGATGAGACTGGCCCGTTAGTATAATACAGTGTGTGTGTGTGTGTGTGTGTGTGTGTGTGTGTGTGTGTGTGTATCAACCTGCTCCAAGCATTTCTTTTCAAAAAGCTACCCCATGGAGACAAATAGCCTGAGGTAAATAAACAAACTATACATTCTGCTTTTGACTGGAGGCTTTACTTGTCAGGGATAATGATTTACATAGTGATCTTCTCCTTCCTGCCTAGAAAGCTGCATTAGCTTCAAGCTATGTGCTCTGTTAAAGAGGCATGGGGAGAAAAATCCTTCCCATTTCAAGCTGATTTTTTATTGTTAATTCTTTTCCAGGGGTTATGTGCGATCTGGATAACAGGTGAACCAGTAGTAGGGAGGATGCTAAGAAGACAAGTAGAAATTATTTTTGAAATAGGTAAACTCATTTAAGCAGGGAATAGCTTGTTATTGAATATTGCTGCCTTGTATCTTCCAAATGAATGTTTATGTCATCCAGAAATTCTTGTATGTGTCCTAGTCACCTCAGCAAAGACAAAGGCATAATATACGTCCCCAGTACTGTTGGAAAAGATTGTTTTACCCAATAATGTGTCAGCACTTCAGAATAACAAGTTGTCTTGATTTACAAATTAATGTGATTTAAAAAAAAATCAAAAAGAAAACATATCTATGGAATGCCATACTGGTTTCATAACTGGGTGTTTGTGTGTAAGGAGATGACATAATGTGAACTCTTTACCTAATACACTTCATTTCTGCCCCTCTCCACCCCCAAATCTAGGAACACTCAGCTGCATCCCTAATCCTTTTAGTTTTATTTTGAGACAGGGTCAGTTTTGCTAAATTGCCCAAACTAGCCTCAAATTTCCAGTCCTCTTGCCTCAGCCTCCAGAGATGCTGGGATCATGCTGCAGCCCATCTCAGCTTTTTTATTTTTTAATGAAAAAACTAGATATTCGGAAAGTTTGAGAGCCAAACTGAAGTTAAATACATCTACATTTGAGATTTCACTCAGCAAGTTAAGTTGGCTGCCCTTAGACATACTATTACAGAACCTGATTAAATGTATTTATGTTGACTAATTGAGATGCACCATAGTGTGTATATTGATGTGGATTTGTTGAACAAGAAGTGAGATATGCCACAGAGCTGGATCTAATGAAAGCAGATCTAGTGCTGGAAACCTTAGTCATTAGCATATTACTAACAGTAATCAGATTTCCTACTTTCCATAGGAGAAGAATCAGAATGGACGTTGTGATACAGATTATCTAGAGCTAAACTTCTTTTGTAACATATCTCTTTTTCATAAAGACAAAAATCAATAAAAACTCTAGATGAATTTATAAGTACTAAAACATATTTTAGATAATGGATATGACTGTTAATGTATTTAAAAGCAAATTTACCAAAAATGTTCCGCACTATAATTACCCATTAGCAGGAAAGTTAATATTTTTTTATCTGAGTAGATATAGAGTTTTGGCTGTTATGTATGTATATGTGTGGGGGGATATGCCATCCTTACATAATTACGAATCTAAGATTCTTTCCCTTCAATATTTACAAAGTGAGCTATTAAGTCTAGCTTTTATTTCAACAAATTACAGGTACTTCAAATCATAGAAATTTGTCAGTGACTCAAGAATTTGAAGATCAAATCATTTTTAAATTGTACACAAAAGAAAATAGGAAATGAATAGCATGGTTTTTCCAACAAAATAACTTTTATGAACAATATTTTAGTAATACTGCAACATTGTTATGTTACCAATTTAATATTTCTTTATACCTCATATTATTAAGATTGTGACATTTGGATACAATAATACTTCATAAGGTTGGATATCTTTCAGGGACAGGCTTACTTAGGCATTGCTCGAACCAAAGATGGCCTATCCGAATCACATTTCTCTAACGGGGTTCTGCACCATGTAAAATTCAAAGTCACTGTGTCCCACCTCGCCTTCTAATTAGATGAGTTAATGAGTGGTAAAGGTTGAAAGGTGGCGAGCATATTCAACACCCCCACTTTGATCTTCCAAATAATTATTTTATCCTCACTGGGGCATTCTGAAATACAGCAAATGTTTGCCTGTTAATATGGAATGTGGGTATCCATGAGTTCATTCTGAAATTTCTACATCTCCCTATGTGCTAAAGGAGTAACGATTAAGCAAGTACTTTCATCTCTGCCTTCAGCAGGCAAGGTGCTGTTAAGGGAGCACTGCTCCTTGGTCTCAGAGCTACTCATTTCTTCCCCAGGCTCAGTGTTAGAGCAGTCGGCATGACTTAGAATTATAGAAAAACAGAACGTTGACTTTCCAAGGGTGCTCGAGAGTACTGAAGCCACTCGTGTTATTTCACAGATGAGTAATGTTTGGCCATGGAGTAACAGGACTAAAAGAATGTCTAGGTAATGGCAATTAGAAAAAGTTTTAATTAATGACAGAAAAGGTCCAGGGACTGAAATGCTTAGAATAGTAACAACCACCATTATATTTAGTCCCTACTGAGTGAACTAAGATACCTGAAGGACAAATATTATAAACTAACTTTCTAGATGAGGAAACTGAGGCTTAACAAGCTTCAATGACATGCAAGGTCACAAACTGTAATGTGTGTCTGTTGTGACAGAATTTGAAGCCCAGCTCCATCTCACTGCATAACAGAAGTTCCATGCCGCCATCTTCCAGGCCACCTTAATTCTCAATAGAAAAGAAAGAGACCAGCGTTCTTAACCAGCAGAAGTCAATGGCGGGACTACATGTATGGTGTTCTGTACAAACCATTCATCTCCAAGGATAAATACTGGAGAAAAATAGACAAAACACTATGGCTATAGCAACAAAAAATACAAAAGTTGTGCTGAAAGCTTGCTAAGGATTTCAGAAATTTATTGTATACATCACTGGCTAATCTTCTGTGTGTGTCTGTGCCTTTGTATCTGTATTCCCTGGTGCCTCAAACCCAAGTCTATGGCTTCTACAGAGTTTGGCTTGGGTGAAACATCATATCTTAAATAGCAAATTGTAAAATAGAAAAATGCTATTTCTTTAAGAGAAAGGAGGTACAAATTGAATATGGGCATTCAGTTGTTCAGTCCTAATGTTGCAGTTTCTAGGAGAGGGGGAATGGAAACTTAACCCTTACAAGATGGGCTCCAGAAGTTTTCCTTGTGCTGACACTTTCAAAAGATTTAAAAGAGAAAGTCAGAACTTTGTGAAGCTCACAAGAGTAGTAGGAGAGGATTTTGCATTTGCAAAGACTCTTGGAAGTCTCTGATTCCAAAGTAGGAATCCTTTCTTCCGATACCTCAAAAGTTCTCTTGGGGCAAAGGAGTGTTCATATACAGACTTTTACCTCCCTCTCATATCTCAAGGAGCAGTACCCTGGCATGTTGATTTCCATTGTAAACATGACAAAGTTTGTATGCTGGGTCATAATAGGAAATAATATAGCAATATTTGCACAGCCAAGTGACCCAGAACTGTGCTACTTCTTCCCCCCCAAATTCAAATTCAAGCCTGGCGAATATCCCTGTAGAAAGATTTAATTGTAAAGGCCTCCAGCAAATCTTAGCAAAATAATCCTTGCATTTCTGGTTTCCTGGCCTGCATTATGCATCACCAGCACATATGGGGTGCTAGGTTATATTAAGGAACACTATCTTGGATAATGGGAAGCTAAAAGGTCATAAAGCAGTACAGACTTTTGAAAACCTCATTCAATAATATCCCTGCAGGATGTCTATTATTAATCCAAGATCTCAGTCTGCATCTGCTAGTATAAATAAGGAAGTAGCATAGTGCGTGGATTTAAGAGCCCACATAAACCATGTGACTGGATGGTGCACTTCAAGGTAATCTTATGCAAGGCTTTCTTACCTGCAGCACTGATATGCTGTGAGATTTAGGGGTGACTATTCTAAAAGCCTGCTCTGTAGCGCAGCCTGGAACTGCAGTAAGGATCTCAATAGGCTTGCTAATGGAAAAGAGTTATCACTGGGGGAAATGCCCTGGGTAATGCTGAGTGATTCACAAAAGACAAAAGTAGGCAGTGCTGCCACTGGAGAAGACAAGGTATCACAGGCATGGTTTCTTCTGTGGGTCTAACACATCTCAGTTTCCCCACTTGGTCCTCCTGCTTGTGTGAGTGACCAAAATAAATATTTGGAAGAGCAAACTGTGTTGGATAAAAGTAAGAATTTTTTTTTTCATATTCCAAAAGAGCATTTCCAAGTTCAGAGAAACATAACGAAGAACCAAATACTGTGAGGGAGGGGGTGGCACAGAATTAGCAGAAGGAATGTCCCAAGTTTTCAAAGCAGCCAGTTCTGTATTCCAGTTCCAACTCCCCACTGAATTAACTAACCCCAGACATTGGCCAAAACTCTTTGAAACTGTTTCTTTACCTGTTCATAGGGGGTAATGCTCACCCTACCTCACAGAATATAAGTGAGAACTAAATAAGATTTCATATATCCAGGAAGATACATGAGTTATTTTCCTGAGTTCTGCCTATACATAGCCTTCAACTTTCACTTAGTCCATTGTTTATTAGATCCATAAAATATATACTTGCTCAAATACATTTGCAAATTCATGGAAACAGAAAACTAGCTTCGGCTTTCATTTAGGTCACTTTATTTAAAATTAATTGCATAAATCCACTTTTTTCAATACTTAAATATAATGGAAAGATTAATCCTAATTAAATGTTTTCAAAATTTATTCCAATATTTCAAAAGCCCAGTTTACAGTTTTAGAGTGTTTCAGTAGATGTTAATTTTCTAAGGGCTTAACCCATAATCTCTTTCTACTTCCCACTTCTCTTGTAAACTAGTGTTATAGTCTGTCTGAACTATAATTTTATTTAAAGACTCATTACTATTACATTATGTTCCTTATATGATTTGAAGTAAAATGACCATAATTTTGGTCAAATTTCTAGAAAATGGATATTGTTAAAAGCCAAAACTCTGTCTTCAAAAGTTTGAGAAGATCACCATGTTTGTTGGTTCACTCAAATTGTTTTGAATTCCTGTTGAGTCCCTCCAACCACACGGTTATTTAGCAAATGCCATGTGTCAGAATAAAAGTGCTCTCCTTTTCAAAAGAAGTGGACTTGAATGATCAGAAATGCCATAAAAGTATGCATAAGCCCATCTGTCCAGAGGTTAACAGAAATTAGATGGGGCCTGGCGAGACTCACTCCGTGGAGCCACAGTCTAGCCCATATGGTCTTTCTCTGCTTGCTTCTCTCTCTCCTCTCCCATTCACTCCCTAGGTCTGCCTCGGTCTTCACTCTGTTTCTGGTCCTCTGAGGTTCTTGAATGTTGTTCTTGTGAAATTCTCTGGCACTCTGTTTTCTGTGTCTAAGCTCCTTTCTCATGCTATCTTATTTGCAATGTGACCTTGTTGTCTCTGCTTCAGGATTTCTGTCTGTGTTTTTGCCACTTGACCCTGTGGTTTGTATCTCATTGACCCTGTCTCACCACCCTCCTTCACTTATGGATAAACAAAGTAGAAGGGGATGATGGAGTATGTGCATCTCTATGTTGACTATTTGCTCTTTCAGCTTTTTTTTCTGCTTGCGGCTTTCCTCCAACTGTTGAGATAGAAGAAAAGATGAGAATATTTAAACACACTCCTGGTGGTCAAGTTGGAATGTGAAATTTGGGTTCAGCTATCAAAAACTCAGGCCTTTATAGTAGGAGTCTAAAGACAGGGAGAACAGAGGGAAGATGAGAGAAACAGTGGCCTTGATCAATAGGACCAGTCATTGCAAGCATCTAATGATTTCTGAAAACGCCTCACAAGACTGATTATAAATGTTCCTGCAAAGGCAGGGATGCAATCAGGGGATGAGCTCTGTTAGAGCAATGCTATGCTGTGGGGAAAAAAAAATAAAAAAGGACACACACACACACACACACACACACACACCCAAGTACAGCAAAAGCAAACTGCAATGAGGAATTCATCTGTACTTTTAGGCTTGCACAAGCACATCAGAAAAACTTCACTATAAATAACCCTGCCACATTCTAAATAAAGCCTTCGGGTGGCTGGGGAGTCGGACTTGCTTCAAGGAGTTGCGGGATTTGGTCATTTTTAATAGCACTTCTGCTTTTTCACCAAATTACTCTTCTTTGGAGAATTTGCTAAAGGCACGAGGGGCTTATTCTCAGTGGTGAAGGTTCAACAATAGCAAAGGACATGACCAGGCTGCCCAGGGCAAAGTCACCATTATGAAGGCTGAAAAGTAAGTAAGAAGAGGAACAGAAGAGATGAAACAGAGAAGCACAGATCCCTCTGGAAAAAGACGTGTGGAGTTGCAAGGGGCCACTGGGAAGTCATTGCAGTGAGCTAAGTAAATTATAGATCCCACCTCTGGAGCCTCTGCAATATTGTCCACCAGCTCAGTTTCAAGAGTACAGGGAATCGTTACTAAATTATTCAGCATTAGCACAATTAGTTCAAGCAACTGGAGGGTATAAGCATTTTGTCTTCTTTTAGTTCCTGTCCATGTGTACGGGATTTTATTTTTCATTCCATTCAACCACCAACTTCTCTTTCTGCTGTTCTGGTGACTCACTTTAAAAGAAATCCAGAAAACTGCCCCATTCTGCCCAAAGATTTCAATGTGCTAACTTAATGTTACAACTTCAGAGTAGCTAAGACTCTAGCAAATCATTTCACTCTCATCTAATCAGTGAAAAATGATGTCAGGTCAAAAGCCTTAATTTTCTTATCTGTAAACTGGGAAATAAGAACATAGCTAAATATATTTAAAGCAACAGACAAGATGCCTGATGTGTCCAATAAAAATATTCTCTTCCTCCTCCTAATCTCTCTTCTTTATCATTTTCTCTTACTTCATAATCACTTTTAATGCATATTATAAAATAGAAGAGCAAAAAGACAAATATTGTGCAAGCCCCCTTATCTGCAGAACAGCTCCCAAGTCACTATACATGTGAGATCAATCCTTCCCAGACCCAGAGTATGACAGTGTCATCTCCCCATATAAGAAAATAAAACAGCGACCGCATGCATAAGGTCCAAAGACATACTTCTGCTCTGAAGGCAGGTATATACACCTCTGCCTCTTACTAGCAAAGCATATAGTGGTACATGCAAAGAAATATGCAGAGACACTTTTCAATTGGATAAGCATCTCTAATTGCTCACTTACTAAACTTTTTATGCACGACTCAAAAGATCACACTTTGCTTTATCAGTGGTCTCATTTTTCTCATCTGCAAATGGGGACGCAGCATAGCTTATAAAGCATCTACCACTCAGGACTCAAATGAGATACTGTTGCTGTGGTCGAAAGAATGAGCTCTGCTATCACCTTCCCCAGATTTGACTCCCAATTTACCACTATTTGTCTAGCATCTTCTAATGAATGTAACTCTTCCCTTCATTGACTCCCAATCTGGTAATGGGGTGAATGGTACCTTTGTCAGGAGTTTGCTGTAAGAAATCCATAAACAAACTTTATAAAGTGTCATACAGTAGGCACTCAATAGATATCATCAGTTTATTTGGGTTACTTAAACCTGATTATCTTCCCTACTTTAATGCCCCTGGACAGTATCGCCAATTCATCATCTCCACTATAATATTCACAGTGAAAAAATATCTGTGCAACACAGCTGGGCAGTTTTTAGGATTAGGGAGAAATAGAAATATGCATCCAGTGTTTTATTCCCTGCTGTTCCCCAATATTCCCAGCCCTTCTGATCAGGCTCATTTAGATTCTGCTATTGTCTCCCAATGAAGCCCGGTGACATTTGATACTCGGCAGACTTCAGAGCACATCTGCAGCATTGTGGTAAATACATACAGAGTAAAGGAAGAAGTCTGTGGAACTGAGCAGGAAACGGCACTAACTAATGAAACTGGGGGTCGGGGAGGGGGTACATGGGCTTGTCCCTTGGTTAGACCTGCAGGGTCTCTGCAGAAGGAAGAAGTCCATACACTGACGTCCCAGCCCACTTTGCCACCGACTACGTGGGGTGCAAATGAGATAAGCAAGTGCTTGTTCCCCAAACCTTTCTTGGGGCTCTTTCAAACAGCAGTTCCATGATCCTTTTCCTTAACTGAGTTGACTCAAGCTGGATGTAAACCAGGGAAGACAGGATGGCAGGGGTCATGATTCAAACCATTCTGGAGTTGATTAATTAAGACTATATTGGTGTGTGTAATACACATTTAAATGTTTGAACACGTAATTTTAATCTTTTTATGTGCACACAAATTACCTGGAGCTATTGTTGAAAGGCAGATCCTGAATAAGTCAGGATATACTGTTGTTGAGAGACTCTTCATTTCTAACTAGCTCCCAGGTATTGCCATGGCTCTTGGCCTACAGACCTCCTTTTGAGTAGTAAGAATGTCATCTATCATATTTCTGCTCCAGGTTATAACATCTAAAAGGATTCTTAAGGATCGAAATCTGAGATGAGAAGCCAGTGCTTATCAGAGAACATGCCCACTGAACATTCAGATCTTTGAATGTTGACAAGGCTGGCATTACTGTATTTCAAAATATTCAAAGATTTATGGACAGAAACATGCATGAACAAATTATGCCAATGTGTATGTATGGGGGGGTATGTGTGTATGTGCAAAAATATATTAAATATAATAGAAATATGTGCAGATGGGATATATGGAAATATGTAAACACGTATAGCCAGGCAAAGTGAAACACTGGAAATATGATCGCCCTTTTACCCTTTTAAAACTGTATAGTTCCATAAATAACTTTTCTAGGTTATGCTTGTGTTTTGAAAAATTACAAACAGCATGAATGCTGACTATATTACCTGAAGACTTATAAGGTAGTTATCTACTTCAAGACCATATATAAAACATTCATGTCTGGTTAATAGTTGGTCTATTCCACGTAATGGGAGTTATTTAGCATGCATTTAGCAGTGCAGCAAGACTGACTATTCTGTCTTCATAGTTGCATAAAAATGAATAAATATGCTTACCACTTTAATCCATTAATTGATGAGACTGGCCCACCAACTGTTTAACACAGGTATAGTTTTATTTAAAATAAGATTCTATTTACCAAATGAGCATCGCAGGAAATAATGGTTTCCAAGAAGTTCCTATGGATGGATGGCATTGATTTTTAAGAAAATTGAGCAATATAACATTATCATTTATTCTTCCTTATTTTATTTTGTTCTATAATAAAGGCATATCACAGAAAATGAAATGCAGGAAATTATTTTGCAAAATACTGATAATTTGACCACAGATACTGGAAAAAAACAATTGACAACAGTGGTATATTTCATTACAAGTACCCCTTAATTGCTTTGTGGTAATTATTAATCTGAACAAATGTTAGAATTTAATTCTTCATTTTGTTTTCAAGACAGGGTACTAGGATGTCATTTATGCATTAGATATTCTTACATATTTGGGATTTTTATGACCTTATATTTTCAATAGGGGAAATATTTACATCAAAAAAAGGGGTAGAGATACAGATGTGATTACCTCTCTCCTTATATTTATTTTTATTTTTATTTTTACTTTAATACCAGGGATTGAACCCAAGTGCACTTAACCACTGAGCCACATCCCCAGCCTTCTTTATATTTTTTTTGTTTTGTTTTGTTTTATTTTGTTTTTTTGTTTTGTTTTTGAGACAGAGTCTCACTAAGTTGCTCAGGACCTTGCTAAGTCACTAAGGCTTTGAAATTGAGATCCTCCTGCCTCAGCTTCCCAACCCACTGTGATTATAAGCGTGTGTCGCCCTGCCTGGCTCTCCTTATGTTATTTTTTAAAAATCAAGAGCTTTGTCAATGTGTGTGTGTGTGTGTGTGTGTTTTGGGAATGCGTGCATGTTTTGGGGGTGAAAGGAATTGAAAAAGTAACGGAAGAATGATAAAACATTGAATACTGATGAGCCAGATGATGAGTTTTATGGTTTTTATAAATGCTTGAATACATATAATAATCAACATTTGAATGTACATATTTTTCATGTGCACACATTTATCTTAATAGATAAGTGCCAGACACTCTGAGTGCATCATATATGCATTTTTATAATTACATTCTAAGTGCATTTATGTCTTGTCTGGCATTTCTTATTTTGCACCAAGTTCTTGTGTTATAATCCTCAATTTTTTAATGTCTTCAAATTACTGTTTCATGTAAACATGGTATGAATCACTTTCCAGTTGCTTTGTATTTGTTTGCCCAAATCTTCCCTATGAATTTGAGCTTGCCACTTGTGATAGGAATCAATTCTCTGCTTTTTTTTCCTCATATTGGCGACCTTGTTGATCTTTACTCATAAAATTGGATTATTTAACCTGACTCCTTCACCCATAAGCATATAATTGTTATCATTTTGCTACCAGTGCAAAAAAATACCTAGCTCAATGAGATGACCCTCAAAGGACTGACAGAACATGCAAGAAATCTTATTGAATCTGCTTTTCAGGATATCTACCGAAATGATTATGAATGATGTACTCTCACCTGGTGTCTTGCAGGGAATGAAGTGCACTGGGTGAGAGAAGGAGCTCCAGAAGGAAAGGACTAGAAGATGAGAAGTTTACTCTTGCACAAACTGAGCTAAGGGGGTCTGCATGCACGTTTGCAGGTGGACAGGCATGTTGGGTTTGTGGGGGGGGGGTGTTGTTCATGTAGGTGTTTACAGTTTCTGCTGATTTCAATGACTATCATGCCCCTTATTTATATGAGCATCAAAAGATTTCCCACTGCTGTTATTTCCAAGTCAGGACACTGAGCAAGAGGCAGACAACATTTGTTTGGCCAGATTGAAACACGCGATGCTGACTTGCATTTTGGCCAAATTATTGGTACACCAGGCTCTGTCTGAGTAGGCAGAAGCTTGACAGAACTGACGGTGAATTGTTCTTGCAAGGCCGAAGATACAATTTGGCTGTGGCTGTGTTAGCCCAGTGCTGTCAACATGCAAACGGCCAGCAAAAATAATGGCATGTCAAGTACAATTTTCTCACTGGTTGCTGACACCGTAAACTATAATATGGTGTAATTATTTGGCATCCTGTGTCCTTCATACTAAGCACCACCCAAACGATTTCCAAGTTACAGGGAAGAGGGAAGGTTAGAAGGTCATATTTAAAGAGAGAAAATGAGTCAGTGCCTTGGAGGAAGAGGATTATAAATAGATGTGGCATCACCAGCGAAAGAGTTACATCCAAATAAGGAACGGCTCCGAAGCCCAGGTAGGAGGGAAACAGGGAGGAAAGAGAGCAGAGGAGTTTATGTAAGAGAGAGGATTTAGGAGAGAATAACTCTGACCACCTGGAGAGCAAAACGTTTTTTTCCCAAAATAAAGCAATAGGAGGAACAGAAGATCACAGGGATCGCAGAATGAGGGCTAAAGCAACATGAACTAAAAATTGATAGATGTTGCAAATATGTATATTCTGGTTCCATGGATATTTGTGTCTGAAATATAGAACACCCTAATCTACCATACCATTACCAGAGAGGAAAGTGCAGTCTAGAGAAGATGAATGCTAACCTTTCCCAGCAACTTTGAAGTACAGCTAAATTCGAAAGAAGCCAGATCTCTCAAAAATCCTTACCTATCTTTCCACCTTGTCTCAAAGACTTCAATCCCAGTTCCTTGTATTTCAGTGCAATGGACTGAGAGTAGCATAACATCCCTCCTTCTCCCAAAATCCATACATTGAAATTCTAACCTCCAACGTGATGCCATTAGGAGTTGGAGCCTTCAATAAATGATTGGGACATGAGGGTGGAGCCCTCATGGATGAAATCAGTGCACTTACACAAGAGGCCTCAGAGAGCCTACTTGCCCTTTTTCTTCCTTGGCAAGAGGCACCATGGAGATGGCAATCTGCAACCCAAAAGAAGACCCACCACAGAACCTGACCTTGCATCTCTGCAATCAAAATATCTGGCAAGAACAACTTAGAGGAGGGAAAGTTTGTTTTATCTCATGGTTTGGTAGTCTATGATTGGTCAACTTCATTGCTCTGGGCCCACATCATGGAAAAAGGCAGCACATCATGGAAAAAGGGAGTGGAGAAGGGGTTTTACTCACTTTATGGCAGCCAGGAAAGAGAGAGAGAAAGGGGAAGGGGGCGCAGGGAAGGGGAATTTGACCAGAGCATGGCCCCAGTGACCTCCTCCGGTCACATCCAGCCCACTTACAGTTACCCAAGTTAGCCCAAATCAGCTGATTAAATCACAGCTCTCATACTCTAATGTACTGCACCTCTGAAAATTCCTGCCCTAACACAGGAGCTTTTGGGAGATACCTGATATCCAAACGATATCACACCCTAAGCTCAGACTTCCAATCTCCAACACTGTGGAAGAAATAAATGTCTGTTGTTTATATGCTATCCAGTCTATGTTAACTTATTATAGCAGTTTGAATTAAGACATCCAATCACCCTGACCTTCTCCCAGATCTATAAATAGCCTTGTGCATGCTATGTCAGGAATGCTATCTCTTTTCATCCCTGCATCATAGTTCACCTGGTTAATGTGTCTGGGCTCACCCATCATTTCCTCAGGGAAGATTCCATCCTCCCACAGAACAGATTAGCTTCCTCTGTATTAGCTTCAAAAGAACCCTATTCCTTCACTTCAGAGAACTTATGTGAATTTTAATGTGACATTTGTTCATGTGATTTCGTCTTCTACTAGTAGCCCATTTTTCATGACAAAGGACATAGATCTGTGTTTGCTTAGAGCTAAGACTCCACTGGCAGTGGAATACTCATTGGGCTTAGCAGATAACAGATGCTCAATAAATAGTTAGGGAATGTCCCTATTAATCACCCTCCTTACTTACAGCAGAGGGCTCATGATGATATCCAGCTGTCTACCAGAAAAAGCAAATGCACATTTTACCACAAGGACAATATTTTTTTGTCTTGGTTCCAAGATTTATCGAAAACCACTGTGGGCTTTCTCCTTCTCTTTTCTAAGATCAGAACAAATAAGCCTATTTGGGATAAGTGTCCCTTGAGCCACTTCTTTCTCCACCAGAATTTCCCGAGAAAGTCAATGCCAGAAGTGTGTGGTGACCTGGAACACTCAGTATTTATGTGTTTGTGAACAGGCTCTATACCACCTTGTTTCACAGAGAACTGGAGGCAGAAGCAGAGTCTGCTTGGCTGGTATTTATTTTTCAGAAATATTTCTCGTCCAGTTTGTGCCATAAGCAGGAGTACAAGCTTGGAGAGGAACTGGAAGAGAACGTGCTTCTGCTTGCCACTGGTAAGGGACAGGGTCTCCACAGAGTTGCTCCTGCAGCCTCTTGGAGAAAGAGCTGCTTTAATAAGTTATCTCTGCCACCTTCACTATCTCCAAGACTTCAATAGTCAATACAAGGAAAGGGTTGTTTAAACTACCCAGGTGTTCTAGCAATATGAAATAGCTAATATGAAAGCCAAGTATCAACTCCGTTACTGAAAAATGTTATTTACATCAAATTTGATTGTATATAACTTTTCCAACTTCCTCCAGTATTGAGGTGGATCAATCTTCATGTCTTTGTGCAAAATATTTACTGAGCAACTTCCAATATGCAACTAGCATGCTAGGATTCTGGGAATTTTTAGTGTAGAACAAAAGATGTAGAATATATGTTCTTTGTGGAACTTAGAATTTTAGCAGGATACAAATCACAAATACAGAGTATGTTAGATAATGATCACCAGAATGAAGAAAAAAAATACAACATAGACAAAAGACATGACATACTGGAAGAAGGGCAATTGTATTTTACACAGAATGGACAGGAAAGGCCTCTCTAAGAATATGACTTTGAACTTAATTCTAATTAAAGAGGAAATATGTAGGCCTGTGTTGCCTCTGACCGAGGGAATGTTCAGTCACCTTCCTTTGCCTGTGATCTGTGTAAACCATCCCTCTAACTGGAACACCTCAGTTTTAGCTCCACCAGGCTGAATTTCAGGCATCTTTCAAGATCCACTGAATCAATGCTTCTACCTTGATCCTAACCAACCCTGAATAATGAAGGGACCCAATTTTAGGCTCCCAGAGGCTTGGGCTGACAGGAGGCAATAAGGCAACAGTCAGTGTGTTTGTCCACCACTCCTGCTATAACTGTGAGTGTACACACACACACACACACACACACACACACACACACACCCCTTCTTACACAAAGTAAGAATAAAATTATGGCTACAATTACTGTGTGCCAGTCACCATGCAACTAATATTTTATTGACTCTTAAATATTTGTATTTATCTTATTTGCATAATCCTTGAACTAGCTCAGTAACTTTCCCAGGGTTAACACACAGAAAGCAACAAAATCAATATGCAAACCTCTGGAGAGTCCCTCTTAATGCTTAGGTTCTTTCTCAGCACCCAGCTTTTACGTGCATGTAAAGCGGAGGATGGTTGCTGTAAGGATGTATGTGCAGCTCCGAAGAGCCAATTACTCAAAAGCTGGTTCTGCCCTTGAGCTTGAACTCAGCCTGCCAGGTCTGAGGCTCCCACTATGGTGGCATGCAGGAGAGCCTTTTAAAGAGCAGGTATGCTCATAAGTAACTAATGCTTCTCAGCCCGTTCCTGGGGAGCGCTGCAGTGAAGTGGTTTAAAGAGTTGGATGTGGAAGAGTGTGCACAGAGATAAAACATTGAAAGGCACCGGTGAGCACCCCGATACAGATCATCCCTGCACTAAGCCTGACGCATAATCCGAAGCAGTCACCTGAAATGTATTTTTGGCTTTGTTACAACCCAAGATCCTCAAAGGCAAAGTTGTCCTAATTCAGGAGAAAGTTTCTTTATGGGGAAATATGTTTGCAGAAAAGCTTTTCAAAAGATAGTTTAATTCTGCTTAAACAAAGATTTGGGAACTGGCCATTGTAGGGAGCAGGCAGAAGGGTCAATTCATAAAAATGTCTGGAATTAGGACTCAAGCTTTTTGACCATTTTGAGATCCTAGGGTTCGCTAACAACATTCTGTTACTCAGAGAAGCATGAACAGCTCAAGAATTATTAAGTCACACAGGGATACAAAAATCCTGGTCATTTGCTTTATCTCTATGACTTCATTTAAGGAATAGAGGTGAGATCAGCCATCAGATACTGAGTCCAAAACACACCTTGTGTTAATTACTTTTTCTATTCAGATAAAAATGGAACGCTGTCTTGAGCACAGAATGTTCAGTTATTTACATTATGCAAGACAGGATAAGAATGATATACCTGCATAATGAGGTAACTAAGAGAAGAAATGCACAGAGGAATTATCCATCCACTACATATATACATGTGTTTCCAAAATTTCATAAGATATGGAAACAACTTGAATTAAGACTGGTTAAAGAAATGTGAACATTCAGAAATAAGAATTTCAGGACTTTTCAATCTTCATTCAATAACTCTTGAGTGCAAATTATAGTTTAGAATCCAGGTACCTGGTTACTAATATGTAAAAAGGTGAAAGTGAAATTATGGCCTTGGGAGTTTCCAGCAGGATTTAAACCCAGGTAGATCATTTGCTAACTCTGTGATCATGATGTGGTGTATTAATTCAGCTAAGGCTCAGATTCTGCATCCACCAAAAATAAATAAACAAATAAATAAATAAAAGATAACACTGGTCAAAAGCCCGTGTACAAAATCCACAGGGCTATATGTGTTTAGGAATTCAGAACTTTTCACAATTTAGAAACATATCAAGGTATTTAAACTATATAGTAAGTAACAGTCTCAGCAGGTCTGGGGCAGCACCCTGTAATAAACTACATTAATATTTCTTCAGTGAAATGTATGAACAGTCACAGTACTGGGAAGCATTATGACTATAAATAGCCACAAGTCAATTCTGCTACCTGAATTTGTATCAAGAATACAAATAATGTCTTTCAGAGAATTTTATATTTTGGATTCATATGAATGGGAGTACAAAACTGTTTTTATATACACATTTTCATATGTTATGTGTGTGTATATATACACACGCACACTGCTAAATCTATACATACATATAGATATACAGGGAACTCTTGTTAGGATCCAATAGATTTATACCAAAAAAGTAGCTATATAATAGCATTCAATACATAAAACACACTCAATAATGGCCAGAATATAAAGTTCCTTGAAGGCAAAGATCATTGCTTTATGGATATGCCCCAGGCAACTGATGGAGTGCCTGGCACACAGGAAGGTGCCATGATTTATGCTATCTCCTCATCCAAGCTTTCTTCATCCAACTAGAACCACATGAACTATATGAAATGAAAAAAACAGAATGCTCACAGAGGCCCGCCTGGTTTTGCAAGACAACAGGTAGAAGCAGTAATATAATCAGAAGCTCCTGGTAAAACACAAAGAGTTAAGTCTTGAAGATCAATATTTAATTCCCCTTCCATTTTTCTTTTAGATCACTGCATTTGAGAAATGAATAATACTGGCATGATTAACTTCTGAATCTAACTTACGAGGGAAATCCACCAACAGCAGAAGGCTCATAATTGGAATTCTACCTAAGGTGATAATGTTGTGACAAAATTAACGGAAGCTTGGGGCAGTTCTGAAGTTAAACCTGTAGAGTCCTCAGTAACTCATGGTGACTCTGGAAAACTGTGACGCACAAAGAACATGCAAAAATGACAAAACAAATGTAAACTAACCTAACACTCCCTCTCTCTCTCCTCTCTCTCTTTCTCTCTCTGACACATACAAACACACACACACACACTTCTAAAATTTAATTATACACATTTTATTCCACCTGACAATGAATGAACTTCTTCCCTGTTACAAAGTTCATCAAATTACAGAACAAGGCACTCTTAAGCATCGACATTAAAACCTTCACTTTCTCCATCCTAAGGACTAAAAAAAAAAAACAAAATGAAACAATAGGAGAAACATATATCTGCAATTGGAGGTCAGTGTTCTTAAAACAAAATGAAATAATATTTTAACAATAGAGATGGTAGAATTTCAAACTAGCATAAAAGGTATACCTCTTCCAAGTAGAAGGACAAGTACCACAAACTAGAGGAAAGGTTTCACATGAACAGCTCTCACATAAATGAGGACGAATTGGTATTTGTTTATGCATTATACAAGTGTTGGGGTTTTTTTTCTAAGGGTGTGGGGGCGTGGGGGTGTCCCTCCAGGACCATTTGAAATGGTTACTGTGGGATTATTCATATTCATAAGGAAACCAACAGGTTAACTAACCATCTGGCTTAAAGGATTTAGAGCTAAGTGTGGCAGCAACTGTGGGGAGTCTGATGTTAAACATCTAAAGACCACAAACAGACCCTGAAATCGGGATCTTAAAAACCGAAGCTTACCCGGCCAACAAGAATCGGTTCAGGTCCAGAAAACTCTTCCAGGACAAACATTTGATTCCAAACCCAGCCTCTTTTGGAGCGGTTCAAAATCCGCTGTTCTTCACTCAGCCTGTTTAGTTCCAAAGGGGATCCACTCATTAAAACGTGAGACTGATTCATCGGAGCCATGTAAATGCAAGGGGGGAGAGTAATCCATAATATTATTAATGGAGTCCAGAGATCCAAGAGCATTTCTGCTAGCCGTTCTGGCATGGTCCCACCAGTTAAGCAAATCACCACGAAAACGAGACAATTATTTTGTTTGCCTCCGGTCCGCAGCCATCCAATTCATCATGCAGTGCCGAGCGCTTACTTACAGCTCTGCCACGTGTTGAAAGCTCTGGAAACAGACATGATCTAAGCAGCTCTTCTAAGACCACAATCCATTGGCTTTCCTTTTCATTGAAATTTCCTGCAAAAACAAGGAGGAAGAAAGATAAGGGTCCCCTGAAACAGGTTTTAAAACAAAATCACTTCTTTTCAGGGGCACATAAGTGAAAGATAATAGGCACTTCCCAAACTCTTGAAGTGAAGGAAGAGGATCTGAAGAATTAGAATGAGTAGGCTAGTAAGTCCTTTGATTTTTAAGCTTTATTTAGATTTTAGTATTCATTCCATAGGTGTGTTACTTATCAAAAACTGCTTCAAGCTATGGTTCTCTTTTCCCTCCTTTCTATCCTGCTGCACTTCCTCCTGCCCGTTCTTCTTGACTTTTGTCCTTCCTTCCCTCTCTCTGGTCACCCCCCACCCCTTACTCAGGTTCTTTGTGTGTAATGAAATCGGGGTGTATGCCTAAGACCTTTTTCTTTAAAAATTAAAAAAATGTTCAAAGACAGGTTATGCTGAACTCTGTGAAGAAACTAGAAATTTAATGAGTAAATTTTAATAATAATAATAGTAATAATAGAAATGGGAGTGGGAGGAGAAATTTCTCTAATTTTTATGGTCTCAGCTACCAGTCCCCATTAGACGGGCCCATCCAGTTAAGGGTACAGAATATTTCTCTGACAGAATGCTAACCATGACGGGATAAAATTAGAATCTTCCCAGAGAGCCATTCTGTAATGTCCGGCATGTACGCCATAATCAGGACAGTATCAGAGCTCCTGTTGTACATGTACAGTTGAACGGGAGATTTAAATTATGGAAGATTCCTTTGGGAATGAAATACAGTAAAAATACAATTTGCAGTTGAACAAATTCAGAAAGGACTGTGCAAATGAATGAATGAATAAATAAATAAATAAATAAATCCCTATCACCTCAGGTGTCACATTTTTTGCTTAGCTTGGATGTGGCAAAACATGTTTCTTCCCTCTCAAAAAAGATTATTTTTAAAGAAATAATGTTCACTGCAGATTCCAGAGAGAAGCCTCACTGAATTAGATTAAATGGGAAAATCATACCTCAAGACACCTTCAGGAATAGTTTGGCTCAGGGAATTCATAATAGGGTAAGGGAAACTTTCATCTCTGGGTTCCATTCTGGGTCAGAATGAGAAAACAAGAATGTCATTAACATGGTTGGGCTGGTGGGTGCCTTAGTGGAGCCAGCTGAAAGAGGCAGACCCTGATGCTGCAGCAAATACAGGCAGTGTCTGATCTAACGAGATGGCCAGAGGGGTCCCCCTGCTTGTCACTCTGCCTGGCTTCAGTTAGACCTCTAGGAGTCAAAAGGGCCCCACCCTGATGAGTACACAGGGCCTCACCACAAGCGACAGGTGTTTTGGAAGTGTAAGGGAGCAGCTTTCCCTTGGGCACCAACTCAGAGAACTCTCCAGAACAATGTCTTCTTCTTTCCCTAATATTGCAGCACACCCAGGGAAATCAAGTCTTCCCTTAAGGCCCACTTCGATCCCAGGGTGGAAACACAAATTTGCAGGCTTCAGAACTGGTCCCAATGAAGAAATCCCAAAATATCTGCTTCTGTCTGAATTGCCAAACCACTTATTTACTGAAGAGACATCTGCAGAACATCCTTGGGGTGCCAGACTCTCTCCCAGTCAGACAGTGGGGAACCATACTGAAGGAGTATTGAGGTATGGCAGAGTTCTAGAAGCAGAGAGCCCTGGGACTGAATCCCAGCTCACCCTACCTGCTACCTCTGCAGTAATAGACAAGATGCTCAAGTTGCCTAAGCTTCAGTTTTCTCATCTGCAGAATGGCCATAATAATAATCCCTATCATACAAGGCAGTAGTGTGTGTGGTTCAGAACAAAGACACACAAAACAGCAAACATGTGGGAAGTTAAACTTTACCAAACTGTAATTCATGTGGTTATCCTCAGTCAGAATATGAGGGTGGTGGTGGCATGGTCTCTGCCTTGGAGAGACTTTGGTACAAAAGAGAAACAAAGAGTAGAGCTGTGTGACTTGTACAGCAAAAGTAAGCACAGTCCCGTAGTGGCAAAAGGGTTCACAGAAATCTTCCCCAAAGTGGCATGAAAGTGAGGCTGGCAAGGGGATGGCTGGGCCGTTTTACACAGATGGTTAGACATATTCTGATCACAAGTTTCTGCCTACCTGCTTCTCAGGGTAAAGAGACTTGTGCTTTTCAGATGTACCCCTTCTATGACAGGCCTACCTCACTGCTCAAAAGCCACATGTGCTGTTCTCCAATGACCTCAGTTATACAGATGGAACAAAGTGTCCTACGAGTGGCCTCCAGTGCAGTTTACATTCTAGTCCTTACAACCAGGGCTTAATTAATGACAACTGCCAGAAAAACAACAATGACAATAATATGGACCCAATAGTTTATTTTGAAGACCAAAAGAGATAATCATGGTAAAGCAGTTAGGATAGATCAGCAGGAGTACATCCTTTAAAATGTGCCAAATATCTTTCAGAACCTTGTTGTTAATGATTCTGCAATAATAAAGCCTAATTCCTATTTCAAATCATAATAGATGCTTCCTTCATGGAAACCACCAAGAGAGACTCAGGTAGAAGGTGACATGATAGAGGCCTAAACTCCAGAATCTGGCAAAAGTCATTATAGACCTGGGAACAATTTTATATAATAGCAGAGATTCACTAGCTAGAATGAATATATTACCAATGGAACATGTGTATGGCTACAAAAAGTATCCGTTGCCCCCATATCTTACAGTTAGACAAAGCTTTCAATGCCTTGAGTTGTTGTGTTCAAAACCAAGGCAGGAAATCCATTAAATGACTTGCCCAAGAAACATCTCCATTAAGGACAGAACCATTGTTTGAAGCTAGGTAAAGTCACTTCAAAATTCTCCCTTAACACAAGCCATTCTCTTATTATTTTAATTAATGATTGCACATACATTATATGTCAGTCACTGGGGATAGAAAGACAAATAGGTCAGAGCTCCTACAGACAAGAAGCAAAGAGCCTAATTTGGAAAGATAAAGAAATATATAATTGCCATATTAATGAAAACATGGTCTTGGGAGGGATAGAGGAATAAGGAGTGCTGACATCCCACTCATCTTGGCAGAACGAAAGAAGGCTTCCTGGAGGAGGCATGACATCAAGGTTGAGAAGGAATTAGCCAACTGAGGATGGGGTCAGTGTGAAAGAACGTTTCAATCTACCCATGGACAGGAAAAGGTCCATTTTAACTAATCCAGGATTTCTGAATGGATCAGTATCTGAGGCAGTTTTCAGATCATTGCTTAAAAGTTCACCCAGTCCATAGATCACTCATTCCTCCTTTTTCCCTAACGCACCAAACTCCTAATGGCTGTGATCTCTACAAAGTCCATGCCAAAGAGGTTACACTCTTCTTTGACAGTTCTTTGTGAAAAGGACATCTTTGACTTCTCCAAGTGTTTGGGGAATGACAGCATACGTCATCCCACAGAGACAGCGTGCGTCTTTCCAGTTTTCAGAAGAATGGCAGTGTCCTCTCACCAGTGCCCTATGGTCACTAGCAGAAATCTGGAGGAAAAGTTAGCCCAGTTCAGTGGAAACACTTTTCATCCACATCAGTCATTTTTAACTCACCCCTTGGCTTAGTTTTTGAAATATTCATTTAAAATTGGAAAGTCGATGTTACTTAACATAATAGAATGTAACTGTAAAATTATATGATTAATAATGAACATTTAGAAAGTTCCTTGGTTATATTAAATCCTAAAGAAGGCACACAAACATACAAGCATCTAATCTGCAAAATAACCCTGATACATGTATTATTATTATTATTAATTCTCATTACGAAGATAAGAAAACAGAATAGAGGGATTACATTCTATTTAAGGTTTTATTTTCATTAAACTGGGTACCATCAAAGCTTGAGATTGTCTATTTACTAAAAAGAAAGATCAACAACAGTTAGAGGCAGACTGATAAACATTTAACAAGTGACTATCTAAAGGAAAAAAAAAAACAAATCCCTGATTTGTAGTGTTTCTGACTTCCACTCAGACCACTTTCAAACTTCCAATGTGACCTCTAACCTGTTCTAACAGTTAATGAAAATTTGACCTTCAACTCTGAGAAACCCAGTAAAGAGGTGATTCTAGCACAACCCTAGTGGGGTCATCTCAAATATGTACACAAATCACACGGAAATCTTGGTAAAATACAGATTTGGATCCAGTCTACTTCAGGCCATGCCTGAGAGTCTGTATTTCTAATAATCCCTCCTGCAATACTGAATTGAGGGCCACCCTTTGAGAATCAAATAGTTTTAAAGAAGATCATCTCCCAGCTCACACTTCCTTAATGTTATCTGAAGGATTCAATGGTGTTAAAGGAGAACCACTTCCTCGTCAGTGTCATTTAATGCCATACACAGGCACTACTTAGCCATCCGTGTGCACACGGGATTAAACACATACACCTGACCTGCCTAGTCTAAACTAGGGTGGATGAGAATATGGTGATTTTGTATGATGGCATGATGCTTTCTCCATTCCCTACCCTTTTATTTTATGTGTGACACTAGGAAAGTTGTCCAGTTAACTGGTGCTCCATGTGCACATGCATGCAATCATGGAGCAGCGAGATTCAGCCTTCAATGGATCTTACACTTGGAGAGAAGTAACAGGATTCTACTGTCACATCAAGAATCATACTATTTATATGCCTGCACTTCTGTCACCAGTAGAACTAATGTCCTCTTAGGAGATCATAGAATAGCTCTCTGGGAATACTGGAGAAGCAACCAAATGTTATGTCACTGTTATCAGAATTAATAAACACTGTGACTAATAGCTGCATATACCAACTGCTTCACTCACTGCAACCAGGAAAAAATTAAGCAAGGTTGTAAAGCCTGAGTAAAAAAAAAATCAATTTATTTTTACATTTTCCAACCACAATATCTATGTCTGGCCAAGCAATCCACTTTATTATAATGCTATGGCATTGATTTACACCCACATAGTGATGCGATGAGATTTTAGTCCCTCTGGAATTCTTACACATAAGAGTTTTTAGAAATCCTGGAGAAAAAAGATAGATCCCCTTAGATAAAAGACCTGTAACCTTATTTTTCATTCATATTCACACTTTAGAGATAGTTCTAATTACAGCCTGACTCTCACTCTGCTGACCCTAACCCTTTTTTAAGGTGAACTCAGTCAATTCTCAGATGTGTTAAATCATTATGTAAAGGCATGTGTTACACCATGAATTTTATAAACAACATGGATTGAAGTTCCAAATGATAAGTTACACAGTGATAAGTGAAGTTTAAAATAAAAAGAGGCTTTTAAAGATACTTTGGGATTCAATCCAGCAGATTACTGGGTTGACAGGAAATTATGCTTTCATTATCACTGGATTTAGTGGCCACAATATTTCATGGAAGCACAATGACACACAGGACCAGAGAATTTCTATTAAAAATGTTTCTGACCTTGAATTTAGAGCCATTAGCAGCCTACTTCAAACAGGTAAATGCACATTGAATTTGAAGCGGTGTTATTTCAAGAATATAGGGGATGGGATTTAATGTGTGACCTGGTGCAATTCACATCCAGCCCTGGGTGACTGAAGCTGAACAGGTAAGGAGACCTTCTGGATTTTAGAGAGGAATGACATTTGCCTGTTTCCAAATATAAATAACAAAAAGGATTTTATTTTCCAGGGCCTTCAGAAATCCATGACCAGCGGCTAGGGATGCAGCTCAGCCATAGAGTATTTGTCAAGCATGCACTGGTCCCTGGGTCTAATCTCCAGGACTGAAAAAAAAAAAAAAAAAAAAAAAAAAGTATTCCCTAACTAGGTTCCCTTAGTAAAAACAGGAGAAAATTCTTAAGTATTTTATATACACATACAAATGTATTTGCTTATTATTTATTATTATTATTATTATTATTATTTATTCCTAACCTCTGCTACAAGCTTTCTGGTCATCTTTCTTTGGTTTCAGACCACATACATACCCAGATATTAATCTGTCCAGAAGCGTATCATTTCCTTATTTTACCATCCAGAGTAATACTTGACAAGTAGACGTTTTCCTATTATTGTCATGCTACTCTTTTTTGCTTGAAGATTTGTCTTTCTCAAGTTTTATAACTGCTGGTTGCATCAGCAAAA
This sequence comes from Sciurus vulgaris, assembly GCF_902686455.1. NCBI lineage: Eukaryota > Metazoa > Chordata > Mammalia > Rodentia > Sciuridae > Sciurus > Sciurus vulgaris. The sequence continues at coordinate 23,325,326 of NC_136478.1, read as the reverse complement.
ATAAATAAAAATAAATAAATAAATGCCTTCTCCTCCTCCTTCTTTAAGATGGAGTCAGAAATTGATTCTTCAGATAAGATCTTTTCTGTTATAGATATACCAGAACAGGGGAACTAAACTTGGGACAAAAACAAGAAAATCAGAATAACAGTCACTCTCTACTGTTACTGGACCAGATCTTTATTTTTAAAACTTTGTTAGATTCATAAGCTTAGTTATGATATTGAGGATGAATCTATTCTAGACTCTCTTAAGATATAACTATATTGAGATTGTCCTGAAGATGATAAATGTATGTCCAATACCTCTGTTTCCAATTACACGGTGGTGCCAGAAAGTCATTTCTGACATCTAAGTTGAATCTTCTCTTCCTTTGCCATCTTTAAATTATACCTTCACCATTTAATATCCAAAGACTCAATGTGTGAAAGCAATTTGTGTTGACTTTTTAAATCATAGTAACCAATCAGAACTGATCTTCCTTTTCAGGCCTCATAATACTGTAGGGAGTTCCATGAGACAGTTGTTCAGGGCACTGATTTTAAAATCAAATAGAAGTAATTTGAATCACAGCTCCATCATGCATCAAATAAATGGTCTTTTTGAATTCATCAAATGATACCAGATAAGGAAACTGATGCTTTGTATTTCACACTACCTACTTGAAAATTGAGGAAGAAATTAAATAAGGTATGCAAAACTCTGTTATCAATAGAGCAATCATGGTTATTTTACTGAGTGTTTCTAGTGCTTAACAAAAAATAGTGACTAATTTTTAAAAATTACTTTATTTCAATCTCTTGCTGTGTACATCAAGAGAAAAATTCCAGTTTTCTATGTAATAAATAACTTTTTTCCAGCTTTTGATTTAAAAAAAAAAATGGTGTCAACAAAAATGGGTACAAATGAAATGGTATTTTATAAGTAGCTCTCCATATCCAAGGCTAACACACAATTAATGTAATGACTTTAAATAGTTTCATTAGGCCTCTAAAGCCAGTCATTTTTCTTTTTCCTTAAAAGAAAGGGTATTTTTCCTTTTTTCCATCACTGTTTTCTGCTGAGAGAGCAAAGTGCAAGCACTGCCTGTATATGTCCAAGCTACTCACTTTCAATCAAACTTAATTGATTTGTCATTTAATTGAATGTCATGTGTCATTTTAAAAACATGGCCTGCTACTTTTCTACAAGAAAAATTCCACTGCATTTCATTATCATCTACCTTCTTGTGAGAATGTTGCAAATGGAGAAACCCAACCAAGCCCAATATGAGGCAAGTGATATCTATGCACTACTTGCAGCAGAACTTTCTTATTGATGCTAATAAGAGATTGGGTTCAGGTAGTGTCTCCTTCCAAAAACATTCAACAAACTTTCTCTATTTGTTTTAAGAAACTTTAGCTTCACCGATGATAGTTAAAAATTAGAAGCTTTCCCTTCTTACTTAAAATGTGTGGAAATGGTTAAAAGCAGTTATATCATATAACCAGAGAGGTACAGAGCCTATTGCACTGATATTGAAACGCAGCCAAGTATTCCAGTATAACAAGTCAAGATTCTGCCAATTAGATTACGCTGGAGAGCAACCACACTTTCAAGTGCACCTTACTGTCGTTCTTTCATGTTTCAAAGACTATATAGCTTAAATCCACCCACTGATACTGTTAACATGAACACAGATGATGGATAGGTCAACAGACACACAGATAACAAGCAATCATTGGACAAAAATAATATTGGGTTAATATCCAGAATATACAGTGCACGAAAATTAAGGGAACTGGCTACACAAATTCTAAGACAAGTGTACTATTATGAGCTACTATATTTTACTGAAACTGAAAGCCATAACAAAGGCAAGTAATTTTTACTGCTTTAATCAAATAAGTATGATTTGTTTTTCATTTTACTTAGCATTGCTCTTTTGAAGATGGGAAGAGTTACACATAATGTTAAATCCTATTTGTTCAACTCAAACAGCTTGACAAATAGACAAAGAGCGGAATGTGCCTTTGTAGATTTTATATCAACTTTTGGAAATAAGATTGTCCATATAAAAATGGATATCATTCCCTTATGGTACTTATCTCTTCTTCCCTGTCTACTTACTCTGGGTCATTTATGTCACATCAGAAATTGAATAATCGTATTCTATGCATATTGTATCTAGAAAGAAATGAGACACAAAAAATATTGTCCTCAGTGCTAACAGAACATAAATATACTACCACCTTTTCACTTAATGATGTACATAAAACAGATTAAGGAGGGTTGGGTACGTGACAGTAGTAGAGAGCCTGCCTAGCATGCATAAGGCTCTGGGTTTGATTCCCAGCACCACAAAAATTAATTAACTAATTAATTTTAAAAATAAAAGGATTAAGGATATTTTATTTAACATTCTTTTTAAACATATTGCACATGCTTAACTATTTCAACATGTCTAAAATACCAATAAACACATCCACAGAAGCATCTTCTACTGGCATATTTTTTCCCGTGGGTGCATGTAAGGGCCAGGTATCCTGCTGATTAAAATCAATACTGAGGAGTATGGAATCAATAAAGAGGAATATGCCTTAAAAGACACCCAGACTGTAATTCATATGAGTTTATCATGAACTGTTCTACTCAAACACAGAAAAATATGCTAAAGAGAGAAAGAGAGGAGGCAGGATGAAGCTAAGGAAAGAAAGAGGAAGGAAGTTCCTTCTTGGTTAATATTTTACACATTCTGACCAAGGAAAAAGTGCAGACATTGAGTTACCCACATAGTACTTCCACAATTAGACCATTTTTCCCAATAAAATATCACTCTGCATCACATAGTGTTTAACAGCATTCCAGGATGCCAGGTTAGTCTTAGAGGCAATCTCATTCTTACCAAGCTGAATTACATCATATTTTTTATATTCCCCTGTCATTTAAAAAATGATTGTGAAGGGAGAAAAAATATGCTTTGTGGAACATGGATAAAATTGATTTTAAAAAATGAGAAAAGCTGTGTCTAAAAATAAACTTAGGAGGATTCATGAAATTTTTGTAGAGAAAATTGTAGTACCTAATCCCCATATTGGACTTTGGATAAGATTGCATTCTCTCCCTCCCAGTTATGGAAAGTAACTTAGCAAAGGTGGTGGAGGGGTATCATCTTTGCTAATTTGTTAGTGCATCAAATAAATATTTACTGGTCACTAACTCTGTACTTGGACTTAGACCAAATCCTTCTGGCATTTGCAGTTGTCTTGCAGGTGGTGGAGTGGGGAACTGGAAAGGAAAGGGTTTGAACGTTATGAATACAGGTGTTATGGTTTTATGATACTTTCCAAACAGATATACAAAATCACTTCTAAATATTTCTATTTACCAATGGAACTTTGAAAAAAAGAGATGTTTAAAGAAGGTGTGTGATGCTTATGATAGGGAATAGAACATGACATTTAAAACTAGGAAAATAAAAGCTTGGGATATGAGAGAAAAGGAAACAGTACTGTACTGGCCTCTCTGCTGTACCATGAGGTGGCAATGGAGATTTAGTTAGCAGCAACATATGGGAGAAGCAGCTAAATGGCAGCCCTTGAACTTATTTCTTTTCTGACCTTTTGAAGTTGCCAGGTTCAACTAATTTTCTTCTCATGGTTACATCTGAAGTGAGTTCCAGAGGCAGGAACCAACAATTCAGCAGAAATAGATTGAGCATCCTAACTTTCTGTGAGAATAAGAGGAGAAAGACTAACAGTCCTTTGGTTAATTAAGCCTTAGGAAATCAGATGCTGGTCTTTTACCATCAAAATTTGTTCAGTTTCATAACAGTACACTTATGGGTTTCTGGGGAGCAATTCCCAGCACCACAGATAACATATCTTTAAAGACTAATCAATACACAAATCTGAGTAGGCAGGAGGGCAAGTCAAGTTATCAAAGGCAGATGAAATGGCAAAGGAAATATCACAAAATTCTCATATTTGAACTAATAAAGAGTTAGTTGAGCATATTTTCAAGAAGTAAGCTGGGTATGCATTTGTGTATATATATTTGTGGGTGTGTATAACATATAACAGATATCAACAATAATCTGTGTTGGTTAATGTCTACAGCCTCTAAAAGATGTATATTATACTCAAATTAGGGGTTTTCTCCTATTAAAAAGGAAAGTTAGCCCGTTACTGATTGCCAACAGTGCTGACTGCAAACTGTAAAAAGCAAACTGTATCGTATTCTCTGCTTCACTGAATGACTTTGAAATAATAGAATTATTGAAACTAATATTTGCAGCCACGCTGAACACAATATTTTCATAAGAAAGTCTTGGGACCTTTAAATTGCACCTGTAATTGAAAGGTCACTCCGATTCTACTTGTCCTTTGATTTGTCAAACAGAAAACTTTTCTGACGGACCAGAGAAGGTAGTTGGAGATATAAATTGAGTGTCAATTTATCCATTGAAAGCTTTTGGTTTTGCATTGAAAACTTGTTCAAATTGGAATGTTGATAAAGTTGTGAAGTGTGGCACCTTGCGTAGAAAAATGAAGATTGTTTTTCTTTAAAACATTAATTTACTTGTATTGTTTTCTAAACAGTTGTTGAGTGTGGACTCTAAACTTTCAGCTGTGTATGCTCCTTCTCCCCATTAGTAAACAAGGACAAGAATCTGGAAAGAAAACCCAGAGGTACAATTTCTTGAATATAATCATTATATCCTTAGTCTTTAAAGTGTCCTTGCTTTGCTCCAACAATCTGATCCTCCAAGTTAAAAGGAGTATCAGACCTTAAATATCTGCATATTTTCAGGAAATGTTACCTGAGGAGAACATTCACAGACCTGTCTTTACAAATGCCCTCTCAAGTGGTCTACTCCATTCTGCTGAGCAGATTTTATGGGGTATTTGTTTGTCCTGTTTTGTTTATTGACGTGGGTCAAGCTACCAGTGGCACCTTAAAATGTGATCTCATTGCTAATTTGAGGAGTTGTAATAGATGAATGCTGTCTTGAGCACAGTTTTATAAAATAGTCAAAGTAATTTTCTAAGGTAAGACTTCCTTCACTTCAGAGTTTATATGTGTACAGTTAGTAAGCGGAGCTGCTTCCAGGGAGGGCTGCTCCAAAATGATTTGTTCTTTAGCCACATTCACACAGCTTCAAGAACTCAAGATATGCATCCGGGACAACAGAAATGTAGCCAAGAAATGTTACAGAGTCTTGAGTGCAGAGATTTACCCATCTGGAGTCTTGTGGGCTAGAGGAGATTATAAATTATAAAGCAGAAGCATTGATTTTAATAGTAATAATAATTAGAAACATAAGATCCAATTTGCAGGGAGGAAAGATTAAAAAGTTTGAATGACAGCATTATAACACAAATTTCAGAAGTCATTAGCCAGTGTCTCTAAAATAGCTGGCCTATTTATGACAGCAGATACCCTGACGCTGGTTTGGGCGGCATACTGAACAGAGTAAGGAGGATGAACTGCCATTAACAGTCCAGAATGAAGCAGTCCCTGGGGTTACTGGAAAGGCGCCTCTGTTTTCAGGAGGAATTATCCTCAACTCCTAACCCTCTTCGGAGTTCAGAAAAAAATATATATATACATATATGTATATATATATATATATATATATCAAATATGATTTAAAATCCTGCAAGTACTTCAGCATGAAATGACTATACGACAAGGAGCTTCAAATCTGCTAAGGCAGAATTACAGAATATTATTATCGGTATTATTATTTAATAAGGGGGAAAGCCTAGAGTTTCTTCCAACCACAGAGCTCAGAGAAGTGGAAAACATGTCTGGACGTGATGATTATGGAGAGCTCTTTTTAAGGAAAAAAAAAATGTAACCCTCAAAAAACATCCTTCAGAGGTTTCAGTACTCTATAACTAGAAGAAATCTCTCTTTCTCTGTCTCTGTCTCTCTCTCAGACACACACTCACTCCAGAGGAAATCTCTGTAAAACTGGACACAACTGATGAAAGGCACCAGCCAGGGAGAGATTTCAGTGGTGTTTAGCATGAACGACAGGGCTCATTTTGCATGCAGTGAAGTACAGCAGCGAGGCTGAATGGATGGAAAATCCCACTCTCAAATCTTACATAAATATCTCTTTCCCACATATAGTTTTCCAGTTGAAAAGCTCCTATAATGAAACCGGAGGTGACAACCCAGAACAGATTTTTAACCATTGAGATGGCTGTCAGCCTTGTTATAAAGAAGACGTGCGCTTCAAAACGGCCCCAACCAACCTCGGTCCCTCTTCCTATCTGCTTGGCGAAGGTGCCCGATGGGAGAGGGCACAGCTCTCACATACCTTCTCCGGAGTCCCCTCCTTCCCATTGCCAGCCCACAAATACCATGAAGACCGGTGACAGAAAACAGCCGGCTGATCTGATTAGCAGCTCTGGCGCGCTAAGGGATTGTCGGATCGTGCCCCCTGAAGAGGAAACTCTTGTGGAATCTTCAGGAAACGGTGGTAAAGTTGAAAGGGCCTTTTCTCTCTCCTGCTTGCCACCTTATAAGCTCTATCCTTTAACTGGAGCTGAAGTGAGCAGCTGCCAGCCTGATTTTCCATTACGGACTAATGTTGTGCGTTTGCAACAATAAACAATTAATGTTGTTTGATTTCTTACATTTAGCAACCCAAGCAAACAGCTGCCATCTCCGCTCGCGGAGGCAAACGGCTGGTCCTTGACGTGCCGCGGCTCGGTGCCTGCGGGGAGGGTCAATGACCAGGAAACTTTGAGGCTTCTGCCAGTTTGAACGCGGGGAGGCTTTGGTCTTGGGGAGGGAAAATGCGGAGGAAATTGTGGATACCTGTTGGCATCAGCGTTGGCGGCGGCACGTTTTCGCTGTTTCCCAGCCCTGGCTGGAGCAAGCAGAACGGGAGTAGATCCCTTATGAACCTGTTACGCGCTGGCAGAACCAAGCAAGAGCCCTCTTTTCCTCCTGTCCTGCGAGGGGCGCGGCCCGCCCCCCTAGGGTTCTCGGATGAAGTGCCACTAGATGACAGAAAACGCAGCTCTGGGCTCTGTGAGATGTAGGAGAGGGGCTACGGAGGAGTCCCCTGCTCACGGGCCTCTGAGAGCGCATGATCGCCGGCCAGGAGATAGGGGGAAAACCTGGGGTCCTGCCTGGGTGCGGGGCAGCGTCTTGTCTAGGGCAGAACCGCAAGGCGGCTCCGGAGCCCAGGAGCCCGGTAAGTTTGCAGCCGGCCCCGCGACCCCCAGGCTAGAGCAGCCACTTGTGGGAAAGCCTCGCGCTGGGGCATTCACAGCTGAGCCGTGCCCCTCAGCCCCATTGCGGGGGTCGCCCTCCCTCGCCTTGGAGACGGGGAAGTGCAGAAAACCAGAGAGAGGGCCCCTTGAGCCCCTCAGCCTCCTTTCCCCTCGGGTTCGCACCTCCCAACGCCAGTCGGCGGGTGCTTCCCATTCACCGCACGGACCCCGCAGTGAAGGCGCGCGGCTGCAGCGGCGCCTGCCTGTGTCAGAAGGCGGCGAAATCGCCAGGGGACCGCAAGGAGGGAGACCGCCAGGAAAACTGGAGGGGCACAGCCTGGAGCGTGTTATTCAGGATCTGCTGTCAGAGCAGTTTGCAAAAACCATCAGGCAAAAACCCTTAGGCGTCTCCGTCAGCCATGGGTATCGCGAAGAGACGTAGCTTAGCCAGTGCCGGTGCTAGCAACCAGCATCCACCATCTGGGGGAAAGGAGGTGCGCAAGGTGTCCGAAGGGGTACGGGAATTCCTAAAAGAAGGGATCCCTATGGTTCTTCGGGTATGAAGGAATACGTAGTGGGGGAGTACTTACTCTTCTGGTGCTTCGAGCTGGTGAATTTCAAGCTTCCGGGTTCACAAATGGCTGGAGGGGCTTGGGGTTCGCTCCCGAGGGCGGCCAGTGCTGACCGGTCCCAGTGCACTGGGCAGGCGCCTCCAGATTCCGTTCATGCCTCTGGGAGCTGCGGAGCTTGTTGCGGAGACGCGGGGCAGGCGCGCTGGGCTCCGGGTGTCCGCAGCCCAAAGTGCAGCTGGCGGGTTGACGCTACCGTCTATGCACAAACCGGTGGTGGCGGAGGAGCTTCGAGGAGGCAGGGAGATTCCAAATAAAATCCACTAATTCTGGGCTGAGCGCTCCGGCGTGCGAGCCCGCCTGCCTGCCAAATGTAACTGTGAAGTGATGTGGAAAAGTGAGCCGGGTGCCTCCCCTGACGGATCTCATTGGGCAGAGCGCAGAGGCAGGTCTACCACTTGGAAATTCGTGTAAGCAGCCCCCCACCCCGCCCCCTCCCTGCCTTCCCCAGCGCTCTCGCGCGCTTGCTCTCGGCTCTCTTTCTGCCTACCAAGTGGGCGCACAACTTTTCGCTCCTCGCTGGCGAGCACGCCCCGCGCGTCTCCGCCGCCAGAACCACCGGGTGGAGGTGCGCCCTTCCATACTGTGCGCGCAGCCCGCCGAGGGCCAAGCTGTTGGATAAGAGGGCTGGCAGATGAGAAAAGAATGCGGAGGAGGTACCCGCGAGCTTGCTCTCTCCAGGTCTCACCTGAGCTCAGAGGCTAGCGTTACCGTGAGAAGAATCTCAGGGACCCACAGCCGTTTTCCGTGGGAAGAAGAGGATGCGACAAGGAAAATGGATGCGTGTGGGCAGTTTATTCTGAGGGTCTCTTGCTTACAGAATAGCATATTTGTAAGACCACTGCCTACTACTCAGACGCTACTGGTTTAGTAGTGATGTGTCATGGTCCCGGGGTGGGGCGCATTTTTGATGTCTTGGCTCTTGTACTCCTTTGGGAAGAAGGATGAGGAACAGCAGAGGGGCAGCCAGGAGGGATACCCAGTGAGTGCAAAGAACAGGACTTGCTCTGGAAATAAGGGAGGGATTGCCAAGTCTCCTCAGGGCGCGCTGACCTGATCTCCTCTCAGGTCCCATTCTTGCAGCTCCCCTGCCTCCACCAAGAGATGCACTGTTGGTGGCCCCTTCAATTGCTCTGAGAGACTCCACCACGTCTCCAGAAATGGCCACCCAAGTGTAGAGCCAGTGTAAGAGGAAGGGGTCATGAATCAGGAGGTCCAGATTTCTTTTCATTACTGATGTTAATACGTAGAAATATTCAATTGTTCAATGACAAAAATTATAGAAATTAATACAAATTTGTCCTTACCTCAAAAAAAAAAAAAAAAAAAAAAAAAAAAGGAAAGAAAGAGAGAAAAAGAAAACCCTCTTCCTCAGGAGAACCTGTATTAGTCCATTCCCTGCGCACAGGTGAGCTCTGAGGATGAATTTTTACCATTTGGGGAGGTAGTTGAAGCAGAAGGGGAAAAGGGTGCAGAGAATCAGATACACATCTGTGGAGCTTATCCTGTCTGACGTGAATTATTGAGGAGTGAGCCGAATGGAAAAATAGGCACAATACCCTTATAATATTTATGCAAATTTGACTCTGTGCTGCATCTCACTTCTCATTGTTAAATGTGGAAAAGAATATTGAGTGTAAGTCAGATAACTGTTTGTTTCCCATGCTAGCTCTCATGGATAAGAAACAGTGACTTATTGTGTGTGGGGGTTGGAGGAGGAGAACCAGGAGGTATTTTCCCCCCAAGCAGTCATTAAGTACTTTTTTTTTTTTTTTTTTTCTTAGAATGTGTCTGCTTACAGGGTATTCTGAAATTGGCTAATTCTGTCTTGGGGGGAAAAAAAAAAACAGCAGCCAAGACTCAATCAAATTATAACTGATGTTAGACCAGACAGTCCCAAGTGGACAAAGAAATAGATCACATCTTAGGTTGCGCTTAATTTTTAGACATTCATTTTCACTTTCAACAAATGGTCTGAACCTTTCCTTGGGGTACCTTCTTACATCTATGAGAACTAAAGAAAAGGTCATATGTTACTGAAGGCTGGGGATTGTCACAGGTAACAAACTCATTTCAAAAGAAAGCCAGAGTGCTAGAGAAATATCCTCAAATCTCATTTTCTTTAAGAAAAAAAAAAAAGAAAGAAAGAAAGAAAAAGAAAGCTGCTGACAAAATGAAGAGTGTCAGAATCCAGTGGCTTTGGGTACCTAGGTTATGATGAGTTTATTTTGACTCTCCCTATCTGTATTTACTGTAGGAGCAGTTAAGTACATTGTCTTCCTTGGCTTTTGGCTCTCTCAAATTTAAGGTAACCCTTTCCACATCTGCTAATCTCTGCTTGAAGCATTGCAGTAGGAATTTCCTGAAGAATTCTTCAGAGAGGTCTGGGTGATTAAGAAGTGTGAAAGAGGATTAG